>NW_010361196.1:568985-594575 GCF_000414095.1 Morus notabilis | reverse complement strand
GTCGACCGGTGACAGAGAAGTGCATCACCACCGGTCGGCCGGTGGTGTGCATCTGGTCGACCGGACCGGTCGGCCGGTGGCCATAGCAAGATCTGGTCGACCGATGCGGTCGACCGGTGGAGAACGCCAGTTCGCAAAAACTCGCGGAAATCAGTTCAAAAACCTGCAAATCCAGTCCCAATTCACAAAATCTCAAAGGACAACCACTAGATCCGGGTTCTAGGTACTAAAACAAGTCCAAAGAACCCAAGATCTCCAATTTCTACCCTAGTTTTACTCAAAATCCATCAAAATCCGCTTTGAACTAAAAATAAGTTTTGAAATCTGAAAAACATAGATTCAAGAGAGGTTCTTTCAGTAATCTTACCTTGAATCCTTCTCTTGACGTTGAAAACTCTTTGAAATCACTCTTGGTTCGAATCCGGTTTTGATTTGAGACACAAATGGGAGAGAGAGAGAGGGAGAGAGAGAGCATGGAAGTGAGAGAGAGAGAGAGAGAGAAACGCATGGGAAAGAAAAAGAAAAGGAAAGAAAGGAAAGGAAAAAGAAAAAGAAAGAAAAATAAAAGAAAATAAAAGAAAAATAAAAGAAAATGACATGTGTAAAATATAACAGTCCAGAAATGCGCCTATACACACTTCTGGATTAAATAAATTACTGTGAATAATTTAAATACCTTGGAATTATTTAAACTCAATTAATTAAATCAGATTAGGCACACTAATAATCTCAATTACCTTAATTAATCTCAATTAATTCTTCAGGGTGTTACATAGAGACATTAATCAAATTCCATATTAGATCGGACCAAAATTAATTTGTTTTTATTAATAATTCCATTTGAATAAAATAATTCACTTTTGTCTAATTATATTTGATTTATCTTATCCTGAGATAATAATAAATACGTAAATGTGTTTTGTATCTTTTGATGTACTAAGGGGTGAAATTCTGACATTGTTGAAGGAACATATACCCGTATGTTAGAGATATGACATATGTATATCTAGATTTATTTTTCATAGATAGGGAATCCATAGTTCTTGTTAAAAGAGTTAGTTATATCCTCCTATTACATTATCAAGGGATTGGAAAACATGAGCGCTCAACCATTAGACTACTCTGTGTTATTTAATGGTTTAATATTTGTATTAGTACGAATAGTGGTTATTCTAATGGAGTGATAATTGAACATAAGATGAATAAAATCGGGAAATTAAAACGGAACTTGATTTCAAGTCAATTATGGATATCCTCTGTGGATGATACAAAATAGAATAAAGTCATGGACGAGAGGTAACTGGAGCTTTATGAATATACTATATAGAGCAAGAGTGTAGTTCTATGCTTTTCGTGGAGTAGCACTAGAACTTATAACCGTGAGATGAACTTGTCAAGTGAACAAATACTATTGTGATTACAACAACTTGATCTATATATGCCCATCGGGTCCTTTTGTCAGCTCATATATTTTCCTTATACGATACAACGTATTTGCGACATATTGGTAACTTATGTTATTTCTGCAATTGGTTATAGAACAGATGTAATTAATTCATGAGTAATTTATAAGGTGAATTAATTGTTTAAATTAATTCAAGATAAATTGGTCGAATTAATATTTTTATTTTTATTTGATATGTGAATGTATGTATATATAAGTGTTTTAATCAAGTAATTTCTATATTTTGTTATTTGAATTAAAACTAGAGTTACATACATAATTCTCATAATCAAATAAAAGAACAAAACGGGTCTGGAAAATCCTGAAAGACTAGGTTCGGTTAACTGGAGGTGTATGTCCGGTTAACTTGACATGTTTCTGTAAAGACAGAAAACTCCATCGCCCGGTGGACCGGACGGGCCTCTTTGGTTAACCGAATGGTACCACATAGGCATCAAATATCTGCGATTAAAATAGCAAATTGGACATCATGAATAAGATCTGGTTTTAGTTTGTTTAATTAAAACTCAATAGTTAGTTTTACGCATTGACCCTTTTTGTCCATTGTTTCATGGGGCGAATAAGTTTGCCATTAAAGGTGTCAAATGGGCCGGGCCGTACATAGACGGCGCGGCCCAGCCCTTAACAGTACCAGATTCGGCACGGCCCGATATGGTACTGTTACGGGCCATGCCGGCCTGGCCCGTTTGATGGGCTAGGGCTGGGCCGCGGCTTCTGAGCCCGTGGCCCAAGTCCGGCCCTAGCCCTTGAAGCCCGCGGCCCAGCCCAAGCCCAGTTCGGCCCAAGCCCTGATTCGGCCCTTGTTCGGCCCGGCCCACGCAAGATTCAACCCACGAGGAAGCCCGCCTAAGCCCGCGGTCCTTGTGACCGTTGGACCCTTCGCGGGCCCAACGGTCATAATCCGAAAATGTGCCTAAAAATTACCTATAAATACCCCTTAATGCCACCCTAAATCCCACACAACAATTTACTCTGAACTTATCATCTCATTCTCATTCTATCTCTCATCTTGTCTCTTTGATTTTGATTCTAAGATTTTCTCTCGCGGTTACTCATTTTCTTACTCTTTCATTTACAAACTTCAATCGATTTCCAAAAAATGACCGCATCAAACTTCCCTGATTTCACTGCTCTCCCTGAGATTGGTGATGAGCCATTTTTCGAGGATGAAATAATGGCTCACAAACCCAGCCCAACTGAACTAAAAAATGCTCTGGTTGATAATGTTTCAATGCACAACGAGAAAGTTGGCAAACACAGTAGGAGAAAAAGACCGCGAGCTGCTCCTACATGGCAGCATTTCACAGAGGATGCCCGACCAAATCTAAAAACAGGTGAAATGGAAATTCGTGCAGTATGTAAGTATTGTAAAAAACATTTTTCTAATAAAAAGGGTGGGTGTATTGGTCATCTAGATAGACATTGAAAAGCATGTCTACCATTGCACCAAGGTGGGAGTGTGGACTCCCGCTAACAAACACTATCACTCAAATCACAAAGGTTGTAAAATTTTACATACGATGCACAACGTGCTCGTGAGGCACTAGCTAAATTTTTAGCTAGTGCCGAATTACCTCTTTCTTTTACAGATGATGTGGCATTCGAAGAATTCATATAGACGGCCTTATACCCGCAATTTAAATGGGTAAGTAGAAATACATCTCGTTCTGATTGCATGAAAGTATTTTATGCAATGAGACAATCTCTAGTTGATAATTTTAGGTCTTTTAATGCTACTATATCTTGTACTTCTGATATATGGGAGGGGTGCAATAAAACTGGATATTTATGCGTCACAGCGCATTATGTTGACGATGAATGGGTTTTACAAAAGAGAATAATAGGTTTTCATTTATATCCATTTCATCATAACGCAATTGCTATTTCTGGAACAATAATAGAAATTTTTGGGTTTAATGGGATAGAAGATAAAGTTTGAACTATTACCTTTGATAATACGTCAGCTAACACGGCTGCAATTAACATGTTTAAACATAGTTTGAAACCCTAGTTTGGTGGTGAAATTTTTCATCAATGGTGTGCGTGTCACATAATAAATTTAGTAGTACAAGCAGGAATTGAACATATTTCCTCTAATCTAATAAATATTAGAGAATCTTTATCCTTCATATCTAGTTCTAGAGCTTGGCTCCAAGAATTTTGACAATATTGCAGGAATATCTAGATGCACCCAAGAAAGTTCCCAAATGGCTTGAGACATAGGTGGAACTCCACCTATTTAATGTTGAAGGTTGCACTTCTGTATCAACAGCTCATCACAACGTATGTGAACAAAAAGAACGATCAGCTTTTAATTTTCGATACTAATTGGAAGATTGGTGAGTACTTTTTTAAATTTCTAGAAGTTTTCTACAATGCTACTAAATTACTTTCTAGAGTTTATTATCCTACTGCACATTTAGCTTTGCATCAACTATTTAATATTTTAAAAATATTTTCTTTTTGTAGGAATACTGAACTTTTTGGAACTATAGTTAAGCTAATGGAAGCTAAATTTAAAAGTTATTGGTCCGGTTGTCTTATGTTATATGCATTAGCAACCATTTTAGATCCAAGATGCGGAGTAGATGGGACCGAATCTTTAATGACTGCTACGGCAGAAAATTTAGGTATTAATATGCTACTAACTATTACTAATGCTAGGAAAATGTTAGCAAAATTATTTAGTTTGTATGAAGCAAAATACGGAACAAGTCAAAAAGAATAGGGAACATAGATGTCAACAAGCAGTTCGGGGCCTAAAGGCTCATCGTGGAGCTTCTTGAAGAAGAAAGAGAAAACGTCAAGATCGTCATCAACACAAGCATCTACCGAACTGGTAAAATATTTTGAATCAAATTTTGTAATCAATGACGACAAACTGGACATCTTACAGTGGTGGACAAGCAAGACCGATCGCTTTCCAACACTGTCCGTAATAGCCCGTGAAATTCTGACAACTCTGGTGTCAACGGTAGCATCGGAGCAAGCATTTAGTGCAAGCAACCGAATTCTTGACGAGAAAAGAAGTAAAATGTATCCGATATCTTAGAGGGGCTAATGTGCGTTAAAGACTGGGAAGATGCCAGAAGACAAAAACAATAATATACGGATGATGCAATTCAAGAATATTTTTCTAACTTAGATACAACATAATCATTTGGAAGCACTTAGGTTTTGTAATTTACTTATCCTAGAATACTGCACTCTTTTTCCTTCACTAAGGTTTTGTCCCGATCTCTCCATAGGTTTTACTTAGCAAGGTTTTTAATAAGGCAGTCATTTATGTGTATTTATTCGTATTATCTCAATTCAATAAAATCACATCTTTTGGGATATATAATTTTCTTTAATAAATATTGAAAAAAAAATTTAAAAGGGCCAAGGTCCGGGCCCGACCCTGGCCCTTATAGATTAGGGCCGAGGGCCAGTGCTGGGCCTGAGGGATTCTCCTCAGACCCGGCCCTGCACAGTGCAGGCCCTGGCATGGCCCTGCACTGTGCAGGGCCGTGCCAGGCACGGCCCAAGCCCGCCACGGCATGGCCCTTTTGACAACGCAAATTGTCATACACTTAATTTTTTTTATGTGCTTTTCTTTAACACTTTGGTTTGCCTTACTTTTTTTTTTTTTTTTTTTTTGCTTGGCGATTTTTGGAGGGCGTTGATGTTAAAAAGGCTGTGGAATTGTGAACCCACCTAGTATTATGTGCGCAAAGAAAACTTCATAAATTTTTTATTCTACCAAAAAAAATTATAAAGTTTTTAACCTAAGTTCAATCAATAATGGCTCTATCATAATTAAAAGTTTAAATTTAAATTAGTTTTAAATTTAAACTAAAATTTTAGTCATAATCCTACCAAATACCCCAAAATAACAAATTATATATCAATTTCTCTTTAAAAAATGTAACAGAGTGGGCTTTTTTGTTAATATTTTATTGTTCAGGAAGAACGAACGTTACGTTTCAAAGATCAAGGGGTATAATTCAGGGGGAGTTTTTGAAATTAAACCTTATAATAATGCTAATTGTATTATCATTTTTATACACTTATGCTCAACCCAGTCCAAACATCATATTTTTAAAGTTTTTTTAAAAATACCTTATAAAATTTTAGGCCGGCTGGCCCTAAACTTTTTGGGCTCAGATAGGCCTAGACTGACCTTCTCTTTTTTAGGGCTGGGTTGGGCTGGCTAAAAATATCTCTTTGGACTGCTGGGCCCAGACCGGGCTAGGTGGCCTAAACTTACACCTCTATTTGAACTGAATCACTTCCTATTATATATATGTATATGTATATATATATATATATATATATAATGCTGGGTTAGGGTAGATTATGTGAAGCACAAACAAGGTAAAGTGACATGTTATTTTTTTAGGAGTTTCTCTGGTAGGTCACTTCTATAGGTAATATCTGTTTGTGACTATTGATTAGGTCAAAATCATATCAAATTAAAAAAGTATGCAAAACAAACAGTTTCTAATATAGATCTAACGATAGTTTATTTTTTTCTTTTCCTACCATTTTTTTCATGAGAAATAAATTTCTCCCAAAGGGCTTAAAAACATACACCATTTTGGATGCTTTCTGCATATTTTTTTCACAACTTGAGTGAAAACTTGAGTTTAAAGTGAATTTTATATGAGAAAAAATACTGTAATAAAAAAGTTTAATTTAAATTTTTGTGAGAAGAAATACTGGAATAAAAAATTTTAAGTTGTGATTCAAGTTGAGAAAAGAAGACAAGATCGAGTTTGCCTGATCATGACAGTGGTTGATTTCTATCAATGAACCTGCCAATAAAGCAACCCACCCCAGGTTGGCTTATTTTAACTTTCACCTACAACTATGCAAGATAACTTAATCTGCAAGTCTCTAATCTTTTGTAATCTGCTCAAATGAGGACATGATCTCTATTATTGCCTCTTGTTCCTTTTTTCACAAAATTGACTGAAGTTTCCTTGACGCTTGTGGAAGTCCACAACTGAAAGTCCTCTACTAACGTTTCAACAATCACTCAACAGGAAGCAACTACGGAGTAGTTGTTCTCAACAAGGTTTTTTTTTTTTTGTTTTTTTTGTTTTTTTTAGAGGGTAGTGGTTCCCAACAAATTAAAAAAAAAAAATCCAAAAACAGCAGAGGTGCTAAAAAAATTAAAATGTGATAGGTACACTTAGATAGTAGTGGTGATCAAATCACAAACTCTTTGTAGAATTAAGTCATCTCATTACTTGATAGCCTATGCGTTTCACATTTTTAGGTCACAAAATGTAAAAAAACTTAAGATGAACCCCACTTGGAGGCTTTCATTTTTTTTTGGTCTAGGTAGGATAGGTCTCTAATGGCATGTTTACTTACCATGATTGAAGAATGAGAGTGGGGAATGAGAGTTAATCTCATGTTTACTTGCTCTTTTTTATCATGAAATGGGAGTGAGATTGGTGGGTCTCACTCAAATTTGGGATTGAGGAATGGGATTGGCATTTCCATGCCCCCCCTTGGGATTGAGACTCTTATTCCTAATATTAATATCAATTTACTATTATACCCTTATTTTACTTATAAATACAAAATTAAAAATAAAATTCAAAAAATAATAAATGCAACATATATTTATTATTTTATTTGTCTAATATTATAATATTAGCATAATTATTGTTAATTTTAATATAATAAGTACACAATATATTTTTTAAATTGAAAATATCAAATTAATTTAAAGGGTATATTAATACTTTTACACTTTTTTATTCTGATTCTGGGTGTAAGTAAACGTATGAATGAGATTTAGAATGACTCTGATTCCGAATCATATCATTAGGTAAACAACTTATTATGACTCCGATTCCTCACTCTGAATCCTACCCATTCTGAATCCTGCCCACTTCGATTCATGCTCATTCCAATTATGCGTAGGTAAACATGCCATAATAGTATTGCTTCAAAAGGTGATCCAAAATCTTATCCATTTTTATTATTTCGAATGCTTGTAAAAGTTTTCACTAGTTTCAAGAAGGGTAAAAGTTAGGTTTCAACAATTTGGAGACAAAGAAAAGGTAGGAGTAGTTTGCTTCTGGACCATACCAGTTTTGACGCGCTTTAAAGCCCCATTGTGCATGTCAACTCAGGTGTTCTATAGCTTCAAAGCGACCTTGAAATTGAGACCATTCAAAGACAAGCCAAAAAAAAAAAAAAACCTCTTGCACTCTGCACCTTCCTTTTGAATTAGATGATATGCGTAGATTTTGGTAAGTTAAGAGTGTGAAAGTGACAATTATTTTGAGCAAGCAGTAAACCAAAATCATATAGGAAAATATGGTAGAGTGAGAAACTGCATAAGTTACAACACAATCATCATTCTCCTATCCTATCCTTTTTTTTTTTGGGGTCAAAACTAACCTAAATGGGGGAAAAAAAAGAAACAACAATCCTTACAAACACCACAGCTTGTTTAGCATACTTTAAAAAAACAAGCTAATAAGCCAAAGAATGATAATAATTGAGCTAACTGTACACGGCATTCTATTTTAGGGAATTTCCCTATAACAATGAAACATGCACTATGGAATGAGCTAAATCAAACTCGTGAATGATGAAGTCAACATGTAGGGGATGTTCGCTAGAGGGCCTCGTTGCTCTGCGAGCTCGTGAATGTCTCTGACAATGTCGAAAACCGCCTCTGGTTGTGATAGTTTAAGTGCATTCTCAGACATTCTCTTGAGTTCATCTGTTTTGGTGCTGAACCATTCAGACACAATTCTTGCTGTCTCTTTTGGACTTCTTGTGAAGACGCCGGCTCCATTGTTAACAACATATGGAACATTTCCCTTTTCCTGAGGTTGCCATATGAATTTGGAAAAATTCAATAAGAAGGCTAAAATAGCAGGTGTAAGTTATCAAAATATGAGAAAATTGCTTTGTTAGAAGATGAGTACTAACTTGTCCTGGAATGTAGTCATTTAGAATGATAGGAAGTCCTCTAATTAGTGCCTCTGCAATTGTACCAGGTCCAGCCTGCGAAAAATAGAACCAAGAAAATTCCATTACACAAGAATTTATGAGACATTATTCATCATACATTGAAAAGAATGTTCATTCAAAAATTGCCAACTTACCTTTGTTATTATGCAGTCACAAGCTCCCATCCATTTCTGCATTTGGTTCTCGAATCCGCGAACCTAAAACGAAGAAAAAGAAATGTTTCACATTAAGAATGTTGAAGTGAATGTCTAAATAGAGTGGCAAAATGTAGATAGGGGAATCACCTTCACTGGAATATTCCACTCCTCAGATTCAAGTGAGGAGGCAAGAGTTTTATTTCTGCCACAAATGATAATTAGTTGTCCAATTGGCTTCCCTAGTTCTTTGCAAAAGAGTGATTCTCCAAGAGCCTTTGCAGTTTTCTTGACAGGTCCCATTCCTTCACCGCCTCCCATTAGCAAAACCGCAGGCAAATCGGGGTCCATTTCAAGTTCTTCCCTTAATTGCTCCTATAAGAACCATAAAATACGCAACAACCAGGCAGAACTTGTGTTAGTATTCCATAATCCTAAACAATGCACAAAAACTAAAATCTCAAACACTAACCGACCTTTGAAAGAACTGCTCGGGCAAAAGATGGCCTAATTGGCAAACCGAAAACGCGAGTCTGAGACTCATCGAGACCATCTAGTAAAGCCCTCTTGGCCACCTCTGGTGATGGGCAGTAGCACCTATTTACCCCAGGATGAAACCTGGATGTAATTTGAATAAAGTTAGGAGATTGGATGATTAGTTCCAAAAGGGGTAAACAAGAAACCTATAACTGTAAAGGTAAATATAAACCTGAGCATATCGTTTAAACATAAATATTATTATAGACTCATAAAGATATTGGGCCACTCGACTTAACAAGTTTGACTGTTTACAATGAAATGCCAAGACCTTAAAAGTCCAATCTCTTAGGGAAAAAAAAAAAAAAAAACTACTGATTGGCTTAAAGTTTTACCATGTAGGATGGCAACTATTGAGGTCTGTGATAACTGTCACAAAAATAACTTTCTTCTGAAGGCCTTGCCATTTGAGAACCCACAATGGAATATGCTGCATCAATGGATGCACACTGATGATAATATCTGGCTTATACTCCATTAAACCTGCCTCCACTTCCCTTCAATCACATAACACAATACAACTCAGCAAATCCCATCAAACTAAGAATTCGAATCATGCTCTCCAGCTAGCCAATGACTAATTTCCCATGTTAAATTCCAAACTCTCAACAGAATCTCAAAACTTTGGTGAAGTTATAAAAATGATTTCCAGCTCTTAACATATGAGTGAATAGCAAGTGGAGGACAAAGAATCATTATAAAGAAAAAGAAGAAAGGTGTTAAACTTTATTGAACATATAAAATAGTCAAAAGATTCTTTACAACATTAAATTTTTAAGTAGAATAAGATTGTTTACAGAACTTCTATCACATTTTGGTTGCCAAACGGAGATATCAATGAATATAACCGCAGTATCATGGTTTTAATAGTAGATGACATCTTCTAATAGTGTATAATTTTGATGGTTAAATCATATCAAGATCACGTCTGCATCAAATAGCACTTCAATTTTTAAAATTATTGGATTAGAGCCTTCTTTTCCGTGATTGCTTACTCCTTGTGAATACAGTAACCAAAGTGTAATGGAACCACTAAGTGGAAAAAAAAAAAAAAAAATTGCCAGCCTTCACGTGATAAAAATAAAAAGAAATTAAAAATCAACGTCTATACATGCATATAAAAAAAATGAAATGTATAGTAGTCTTGCTCGAAAACTACAACCTACTTGTGATAAAAAATAAAAATAAAAATAAAAAAACAAGAAAAAAACAAAAAACAACAAAACTACAAAGCTACAACCTACAACCTACTTCAAGCCAATGAGCAAAATATTTGCCCCGTTTAGAATTGTTCTTATTTTTGTTTTTCACATTTTTCAAAAAAGAAAAAATAAAAACGATTTTAAAATGGCATTTGGCATAATTAAAGATAAAAAATAGAAATTAAAATGATTTTTTAGTTTAGTGTAAAATATGAGAGAAATGAAAAACGACTTTTAGTCGTTTTTCATTTTTTATTTTCATTTTCTCCTCTCTTGAGCAGAGAGAGACATGTGAATTTTTTTATACTGAAAATAATCTCTTGATAAAACTATCAAACGTTTTCATTTTCATTTTTATACAAAAAATAAAATTATTTTAGAACGAGTTCTAAATGCACCTATTATTTTGATGTCGTTTTTTGACTAGAAACAAAAAAAGAGTGGAATTGGGTAAAAATGTTACTTGGCGTAATAGGCAGCAATGGCAGCAAGATAGCAAGAGTGTATCCAACGAGGTGAAGTGCTGTGAAAAGCAACCTTCCACAGCTGCACATGTTTCACCATGAACTTGTACGACCTCTCCATGTCGTTTAATGGCCAACCCGTGTACTCTTTCCACACATCTTTAACAAATATCTGCCAAAAATAAAAAAAAAAGAAACAGAAGTCACATGAGAAAGATGTCAAAGTAAGAAGCTTCTTGATTGGAGAATGGAGATTGTGAAACTCTTGAATGATTTCATGAATTTACACACAAAGTGCACTTCCATTCCAAGGCCTTGTATTTGAGGAGAAATCAATCCAGAAGAGTAAAATAGGAAATGCATTTTTTCTTTTTTTTTTTTGTTTAAAGAAAAAATCCATTGAGAAAAAAAAATGAAAATCGCGTGAGCTTTGAAAATATATATATATATATATATATATATATATATATATATATATATTTGGAAATCAGTGAGTTCATGGTATGTAATGCAAGGAAGAACGATGTAACTGCTAAAGCACTTCAAGTAATTAAAAATAATAAAAAAATAAAAGAGAAGATAAAGAATTTGATAGAGGGAGAGAGAGCCTATGTACATCCAACAAGAAAAATAAAACGTAATGATAGGGGGAAATCAGAAAGAAATAATGAATACGCAAAGGAAATTGATAAAAAATACAAAATATTAAGTCAAAGAAAGGAAACCAGAATTTCTGAAAACATGCAACAGGAAACAACGCTTTTGAAACAAATTCGCTTGTGGATCTAAGAACAAAAACTTGGCAACAAAAGACGAAAGATGAACTTTTTCCTAAGAAAAAGAGATTCGAACGGGAGAATTATACCAAAAAAATTAAAAAAAAAAAAAAAAAAAAAAAAAAAAAAAAAAAAAACAACAACAACAGCGTAAATAGAGGACCAAAAACCAGAAAAAAGAAAAAAGATCACAACAATAGTTTCCTACCCTGTATTCATCACCGAACTCCATCTTAAAAGCATCTCTAATGGCCTCTGCGGAGGCTCTATGACCACCTCCAGTGTCACTCATAAGAATCAGAACATTTTTTGTTCTTTCAGCTCCAATCTGCACCAATTCCATTGTCCCGTCTTCATCATAATCATATTCCTCCTCATTTCCACATTTCTTGCTCTGACTCTTACTCCCAAGGAGGTGATGAGAAGACGAATATCCACCCAGACCAACCCTCTGGAATATCGATTTCCTCGGTGACACCACGGACATCGCCATATCCTTATAATATCAGAAAAATTTGACGGATCCAACGGTCGGGATTTGTTTCCTGCCACTGGGAAATGGGATTTTCCCTGCAGAGAAAAAACAGGGGAAAACAGAGGAGGTTGTTTTCTTGCTTTTGTAGGAACTGAGGGAAAATTTATGAGTTGTAGTGTTTGGTGTGCGCACAACTGCAAAGATCAAAACAGAATTTGTGGTGTTCGGAGAATTCCCGGGTAAATTCAGCAGTCGGATTTCGTTTCTCCCGCCGGAAAATAGATTTTCCGGCAAGAAAAAAACGGGGAAAAAGAGAGGGGGAGAGAAACGAGGTTGTGGCTTGTTGGGGCAATAATAGGGGGGAAGAGAAATATTGCGTTGTGTGGTATGTTTATGTTAATATTTTTGTTTGTGATTTGCTGTTATGTCCAAGTTGGCAAAGAGAAGAACGTGGAGATCCTATAAGGGTGTTTTTGGATGCTGGAATTATGCTTTGGAATTTTGGGGTAGTGAAGTAATTTATGTTGTGTTAATATTTTTGTTTGTGATTTGCTGTTATGTCCAAGTTTTTTTTTTTTTTTTTTTTTTTTTTTATTTTTTTTTTTTTTTTTTTTTTTTTTTAATTGTTGTTTTTTCCAAGTTGGGAAAGAGAAGAACGTGGAGATCCTATAAGGGTGTTTTTGGATGCTAGAATTATGCCTTGGAATTTTGGGGTAGTGAAGTAATTTATGGAAGGCTTTTGGGAGTTAAGGATTTCAGATCCGCATTTTTTTTTGGAATGTTCGGAGGGGAAGATTCGAATCTTTAGACAATGCCACCAATGGCTGTACAGTTGGTTCTTCTAAATCATAGGTTGTAGGTCGTTGATGGTTGTCTTTTTCCCCCAGGTTGTTTTGGTTTCTCTGAGGGGTAATTTTGGAATTGTGAAGTTGATAACTTTGATTTAAGTGAGTTGGAAAGACTGGTTTGCGCTTCTGGCGTTAGAAGATTTTGTTATTCTTTTTTTTTTTAATTTTTTTTTAGTTATGGAAATAAAGGAGCTGTGACTTAAAATAGGTGCAAAAAAAGAAAGATTCATCTCTCTAAAGAAAAAAAGGAGACTGTTAGCCTCATGAAAATTTTTAACCATTACTCCTTAAAAAAAAAAAAATGAAAACATACCATAAAAATATATTCTTAATTTGGTTAGTACATATGTACGCATATATGTATCGATTCATGTGACATATTTGCATGGGTAGAAGAGGGATCCACATGGCTAGAAGATGTGTTGAGTTAATTATTTCTAACAATTGAAAACTTTATTTTTTTTAAGTTGGAATTAGAACTCGTCACCATCGTAGAGTAAAATATGGATAAAAGCTTATTACTTTTTATTCCTTAAACCATAAATTGTTTCGTGAGTAGGTAATACTCATTTCTTTTAAAAAAAAAATAAGGATCTTGAGTTCTAATTCTCAAAATCAGAATTATCCTTTCAGTTTCTATCCCTATAAATATTAGATTTCGTATCTCATTTCTCACTACATGTAGCAAAGATAGATTTCACCTTCTACAATAAATATATATATATATATATAATTTTTGCAAAAGGAAAAAAAATCATAATTTAGGGGCAGAGCGACGCTTAAAGGCAGAGCTTTCTTAAAGCCCTTTCTTTCAGTTTTTTGGTGAGAGCTTTCTTAAAGGGATTGATGAGTTATATTCTTCTTTAAGGGCTGTTTGATCTTCCTATACAACATTTTACTGGTTAATAAGACTCGATTGACTTTGCATTACTGAGAGAATATACCCTTAAGACAAGAAAAATATTACTCAAAAGACAGCAAAAACTTGGATATTTTGAATAAAATAATCAATCACAACATAAACAATATAAAAAAATGGTTGAGTCATTTCTTTTATATTAGGAGACGTTTGGTTCATAAATTAGAATAATGTGATTAGAATCATTTTTTATTTACGTGTATTTTTTATGAAAGAAAATATTATAGCAAATCATGAACCATGATTCAAATCATGATTTGAATCCTCAAACCAAACATCCCCTTAGTGTTATTTTTTTCTTTTTTTTCTTTTTGCTGGAAATTCATATATATTAGTCAATTTCTTGTTATTGCGGTCAAAAGTTTGCTCTAACTAGACGATAAAACCCAAGTTGTAACGCAACTTCATCCCAAGCACACATACAGAAGAAGAAATCAGATAGCACAAGACAAGAGATTTGCCTTTGAATATGATAACAGAAAGAAAAAAAATTGGATGTGGTTTGAAAGGGACATGTGTACTTGGAAAGAGCCAATTAATAAAAAGTTTGTTTATAAAGTGAAAGAGGATGAAAGGGTTAAAAATTAAAATCTAGTAGTGCACATTTTCTCCCACGCAATCAATATGGACCCATAGCTCAACATATGAAAGAATGGTTTCTTTTTTTTTTTTTTTTTTTTTTTTTTTTTTTTTTTTTTTTTTTTTTTCTGGTTGGAAGAATGTTTTTCTTTTTCTTGTGTTCTTTATGAGTGATGGATTGGAAGATAATATACAATGATTTTACGTAATGTGTAAGAATGAAAATAATGTCCCGTTTCGAATGGAAAAAAAACAACTAAAAAAAGCCAGTAAAACAAAAAGGGAACAGTGGAGATTGTATTTCCCAATTAAAATGATAATTTTGTTCTTTAGTTGTTGCTAGCATTACTCATAATACAAAAGTTATGATGTGTAACGTTACTTTAAGCTGCATCACTAATATATATTTGCCGATCATATATTTACTAATTTATTTCAATAATTACGCTGGAATATTTGCGGGCCCCAAATATTGTGAATGCCAGCCCATTAGGAACAATGTTAAAGCTGGCTCAAGGGACCAGGTCGTTGATTTGTGGAAGTTACAGAATTGGGGCCCCTGAAGGGAACCCATGTTGCTGTTTATGGGGCTAATCATAATAGAACTAATCTATAAAAGAAAAGACAATAAAATTAAAATTTTATTAATTGGTCATTGTGACAATTTGTTTATTTTTTTTCCGGAAGATTACTTTATTTTTTCAGTTTTAATTATTGATGTTAAAATTGACGAAAAATTTCAAAAATTTAACAAAGTAATCATATCCGTATTGTATGTTTGAATAAATCAAGACCGTCGGATGAGTAACTTTTAATTGTTAAATGATCCAACGGTTGAAAGGATGAAGGGTAGAGAAGGGCATTTAATATTTTATGTGAAGGGCTACCGGATGAAGAGAGTGGTGTTTCTCAAGAGGGGAAAAAAAAGGGACAAGAGTGGATCAGCACGTGAAAACGTTCTCTCTCCATTTCATCTTCCGAAACTATAGGAAGAAAGGGAGGAATTTCATCTTCGACGGTTTGATTAAACCATGAAGATGATTCCAATAGAGAGCGGAACAAAAATACGATGTCGTAGTTGCAATGGCCTCGGACATAATAAAGCTACATGCAAGTATAAAACTACTCAATGGCACCGTATGCTCTTCACCAACCCAATACTATTATGCCGCCACCATGCAGTACGTATGGCTGGCAATCCGAATAGCGACAGACGACACGACTCGAAACTCACACGAAATTAGTGGGTTTGAGTTTATTATAAATGAGTTCGGATTATAATCGGGTTGACACGAATTAACACGATTAACTATATGTATCATCTACAATCTAATGATATGTGATATAACATGAAAGTTTAATAGCATATTAAATACAAATAATGTGAATTTTAATATTTATAAGTAAAATTTATTTATTTTTCTTAAAGCAAAATATAAATTGACCAATAAGCATGTTAAATTTGTCTTGACCGTGTTAAATAAATCATTATTATATTAGTTATTTATTCAATATATTAATTTAAACGGGTTATACGGATTGACACGATTAACACGATTAATAAACGGGTTGAAAAGAACATGACCCACTAACACGAATTGTCACCCTTAACATTACCAGACAATGAACATGGAATACAAATTAAAATAGCTCTAGTGCTTTTTTTTTTTTTTTTTTTTAAATACTCCTTGTTCAAGCTATGTAAAACTTCTCTCATTTGATATTCCATCTAATATAAGACTATTGGAATAGCAAACTTCTATATTCCATCTAATATAAGACTATTGGAATAGCAAACTTCTATTCTCCTTGACGGTTTGACTTTATCTCATCATGTTAATCTTCTTTCTCCAAAAATAATTCTCTGATTGCATATCATCAATATTCTTATGATCTATTTCCTAATCACACATCCACAATTTCAATACTAAGAAAAAAAAAACAGCACTTCAACATTCAAGCCACACTGACCTTTACAATTTTTATTATCTTTCTGATCCTCTTCCTATTTAATTGCATGGGATGTGCATGACAGGTGCTACAAACAAGTGAAATTGCATGAAACATGTAACACCTTCACAACAATAACACACACCATCAAACAACATGAAGTTCTGCTGCTTAAAAATGACATCTAATTCCGAACTGAAATCTCATATCTCCGTTACGACTCACTATAACTCCGTTATGACTTACTATCACTCTGTTACGACTCGTCCTTAGAGTATTACGCTACTCTTCATTTCAATTACAATGAAAGAAATTAGTTTTTAATAATTGATAATGTAACTTTACATTTTTACCCTCGAAATAAATAATTGCAGTCTCATATCTCTCTTACGACTCACCATCTCCTTGTTACGACTCGTCATTAAAGTAGTGTATTATCCCACTCACTTTACCCATTTACTGTAAAGCCCGAGAAAATCCTAAAGTAGAAAATTTTCAATTGTAAAATTTAACTTATGATTTTTCTTGTGACAACGTATATTTATTACCTTTATAATGGAATGTAAACTTCCATATCAACGAGATCTCACGTGGTAGGCCAATGAGATGGTACATGTATTGAGCATAATCATCATTATGATTAACTGGGATCAAGTTCTGCTTGAAATTATGAATTAACATGAATTTTGACGATTTAGAATGTCTTGATGATCAAGGATCTAAATCAAGAGTCCAATGAAGAAAGCATAATAAATGACAATTTTAAGACATATAACTTAACATAAATTTAGACGTTAATTGAAGAATTCCTGTTATGTAAACATTGTTTGATAATTGTGAAAGTTATTTCATGAATATTTAAACCCAACGATTGCTTCCATGACTTTCATGAAAATATATAATGAGGCGATAATGTGTTCGTCGAACGATAATGTCTACTCTCATGAATGAGTTACATTAGATTCTTTAATGATTTAATTGGAAGTCAACCTCTGTAGAATTTTTCAATATTTGTTCCTTAGTGTGAGAAATCCTAGAGGGGATTAGCACGTTACGATGTATGACATTTCCAGTCAAATATTTATATTGAAGTACCTTGAAATTATGTTGAACTTTATTTAATTAGTACAAATGATTAGGAAGATATTTGAATTAATAGACCATTATAGACGAGGTTTTGAATCAAGGGTCTAGCTTAGGTCTAAAGTTGATCGATGGTGTAGAATGTATTTAGGCTTGACCAATGGCGTAGATATTGGAGATGACAAGATCGATGTAGAAATTATAGATGATTTTGATTAAGTTTGATCAAGGGTGGAGAATTATTTAGATGCTTTGAGAAGGCTTGCATGCATCCAACTTGTTTGAAGAATTTGCATGGCTAAATTAGGAAGTGTCTCATAATTGTGTACCATGCAAAGTACTAGGTGATAGTAACCCATCATGCTTAAAGAGTCAAACTTGGTCAAAGAACCAATCAAATTCTACAAACCCTTTCTCTCTCTACTCTCCCACTCTCCCTCTCTTCCTTTTCTCTCTTCCCCCACGTCCCTTCCTTGTTTGTGGTCTGATTTTCCAGCCCATTTGGAGACAAAGCAAGTCTCAAATTTACCTCTCCAAAGCCCCCCATATATAAAGAATAAGATGCCACTAAAAAGCTCTACCTCCCTCACTCATTTTTCTCTCTCACTCTCACTCCTCTAAGCTAGAAAAACCCTACTTAATCACTACCTCTCAGCCACGCCTCTTAACAGCCCAACTCTCCGTGATTTCACCCTCAAGTCTCAAAGACATCACTTCTAAGAAGCTTGAATGGAGTAGTTGTAACACCCTCCAGAATTAAACTTGTTTAATTATGATAATTATGGTTTATTAGTGTGCCTAAATTTATTTTCTTAATTAATCATGAGCTTTTAAATTTATTTTTAGTATTTGCAATTTCACCTCTATTTATTTTATTTATTTTTCCTTAATATTTTTCCCAATTTTCTTTTCCTTCTATTTCTCCTTTTCCTCTTTCCTTATTTCTTTTCTCTTTTCCCTCCTCACGTTACTCTCTCTCTCCCTCTCTCAATCTCCCGAGCTCTCTCCTTCACTCTCTCTCTCTCTATCTCTCTCTCTCTCTATCTCTCTCTCTCTCTCTCTCTCTCTCTCTCTCTCTCTCTCTCTCTCTCTCTCTCTCTCTCTCTCTCTCTCTCTCTCTCTCTCTCTCTCTCTCTCTCTCTCTCTCTCTCTCTCTCTCTCTCTCTCTCTCTCTCTCTCTCTCTCTCTCTCTCTCTCTCTCTCTCTCTCTCTCTCTCTCTCTCTCTCTCTCTCTCTCTCTCTCTCTCTCTCTCTCTCTCTCCCTCCCTCTCCCGTTCATCTCTCCCTCTCTCTCTCAAAGTTTTCTTTCTCAAGGGCTGAATTTAAACCAAAAACGGAGATTTCCAAGAGGTTTTCAACATCAAAGCTTGGATCGAGGTAAAACTCTTTGAAACTTACTTTAGATTTTCAGATTTAGCTTTGTGGAACTCGTTTTAGTCGAGTTTGGTGATTTTTGGTTTACATTTTTGTTTTCGAGTGGAATCCGAATGGGATTTGGTGAAACCTTGATGAAAATTGGGGGTTTTTGATTCTTTGGACCCCATTTGTTGATTTGAAACTGGATCTATGCATTTCCCTTGAGAATATGTCCAAATCGGACCCAACGTTTGCAGGTTTTGGCTTTGTTCCTCGCGAATCGGCCATGGCTGGCCCTGGGATTTTTCCCCACCGGTTGACCGGTCCAGTCGACCGGTCACCCTTCCACCGGTCGACCGATCCGGTCGACCGGTCACCTCTCCACCGGCCGACCGGTGGAGTTACACTCCTCTGTCACCGGTCGACCGGTTCCTACTGAAACTGACCCTAAACAGTCCTAAAACCCTGTTTTGACCCCGAAACTCAATGTGGGATTGACCTAACCTCATTTGAGAACTCAAAATGAGTGGATTAACCACATGAATCATTATTTTCCATTCGATTCTCCGGAATAAATTTCCATTGTCAAAGAATCATGATTTGAATTAAGAATTGTTTATGAACATTGATTTTGAACTATGGCACACTAATATGATACAATTGCATCTAATTAAACGAGAATGTTTGATGAGAAAGGTCAAACTCTAAATTGTTGATTTTGATGGGAAAGTTAGTGGCACGATTGGGAATTGAAGCCTCAAAGGCAAGCAGAGCTAGGGCTATGTGAAGACAGCCACAGGTTTGATATCCAACAGGTAGGATATTCTTGTCCATATCCTTGTTAGCCTTACTTTAAATGGTTTTAGCCAATGAAAATATTTTAGAACAAAACATTTTTAAAGAAAATGATTTTAAGGAAATAGCATGAGAATGCTATTAAGTTTTCCAATGATTTTGGAAATGAGATTTTAAAGAGTATCATTTCCTAAAATTAAATATTTTAAGGAATGATATAACGCATGGTGGCCACAAAGATCGGGATGTGGGAATCGCATCCTTGGGGGTTTTTACGGATCCACTTCTTGTTTAGTGGAACAATGGCTCTGCACTTTTCTCTAGACAGACATTCTTACCTTTCATTATACATATATTTTCTACTATGTGAGTATTTCTTTTTCTAAAAAGGGATGACCGGTTCTGGGGGTATATCTTCAGACCGTGAGTACCTTTATTTTAAATGCTTTATAAAATTATATCCTACTGAGCCTTTCGCTCACCTTTCTTGTTTTCAAATGTATTAAACCCCCTCCAGGCGACGCGAGGAGTAGTGCGAAGTAGGTAGCTACTACCGGTGACGTGGACTTGACCTCGGAAAGTGAAAAGTTGTCTTTCCTCTTATCTTTTATTTTAAGGCATGTATAAAAGATTATGGATTGTAAACTTAAATATTACTAGACTGTGGTTGATGTCACATTTACTTTTGTTTATATTCATGTATGCTAAACACCTGTGGGAATTTCTGACATGATACCAGGGACTTTAAACTGGTTTGGTTGGAAATTCCACCACCATTCTTGAAATTGAATTCCTCTTAAAAAAAATAAGGGACTCGTTTGGAAATACCCGGATGTTTTGGATTTGAAAGAAATTAAAGTATTTGCTAATCACTCTCTCAAACAGGTTTAAGTTTCTAAATGAGCCTCCACGTCACTAACCCCAGTTTGGGGGCGTGACAAGACTTGGTATCAGAGCGCCCTTGGTTTAGAATCTTAGGGTTTGGAATTATGCATACATGAATGACATCAGGAAACCACTAAAACAGTCTAGCTTTCTTTTCATATAAAAGAATGCCGCCGCACCGTAGAAACCCTAACCCACCGGCGATGCCAAATGAGTAATTCATGGAAGCCATGTATGCCGCCTTCCAGGGGATGGCTACTAGAGCCCAAAATGAACGTCCTGCGGAGGATAGAAAACAGAACTATTTTCGTGAGTACTAGCGTAGTTCAATTCCTGCATTCACTAGCGTGGGTGGACCCCAGGAAGCTGAGTATTGGTTCGAATCGGTGTCTAAGCATATTAGTACCATGGGAGTACCGGATGAGTATTGGGTGGAGTTCGCAGCTTTTAAGTTTAAAGGTCCTGCAGGTGCGTGGTGGAAGCATATCTGGCGAATACATGATGTAGAGGGGTTGACTTGGGAACAATTCGAAGCGCTCTTTAATGAGCAATTCCTTCCCCAAAGTTATCGAGATGAAAAGGCCATAGAATTCATGGGCCTACAGCAAGGGGATATGACAGTGAGGGAATACGAAGCTAGGTTCAATGAGCTATCCTGTTTTGCTCCTTCCGTGATTGAATCGGAGCGCATGAAGTGCCTAAAGTTCGAGAAAGGTCTTAAGGGTGTGATCTGAAAATCAGTGGTAGCTTTAAGGCATCGAGTCTATAGTGACTTGGTTGCAGTAGCCATCTCTGTTGAACAAGAGCACATCGCCTTTTTCCAGGATCGAGAAGCTTCAGGAAGAACCTCAGGAGGACCCCAAAGGAGTAACCGAAAAAAGCCGTGATCAGGGGCAAGGTAGTGGGGGAGTGCCTAGTGGTAGCAGTGGCTCTTCAGGAAGTGGGAAGAGTGGACCCTATAGCTTCAAGTGCCACCACTGTGGGGAGCTAGGGCATATCAGGAGAAACTGTCCTATCAGGGGCCAACAGGTGAACCAACAGACCTAGCAATCACCACAGTTCACGCCTTACTATTAGCCCCAGTTGCCTGCACAGATGCTAATTCCTCCTGCATCGATCTTTTGTCCGCTGAACTACTCTTATTTCAGGCCACAGGCTTTCGTATCAGTATAGTCTACCCCACCGCAACAACAGTACAGGCCTGGAAACCAGAAACCTAACAACAACGAGAGAGGAAAAGGGAAAGCACCGGGGCAGATGCATACCATGGCCGGGGGAAGTTCTGGAGCTCAACCTGGAAACCCAGTCGTTGAGGGTATGGTACCTATCTCTCACTCTTTTGCACGAGTTTTGTTCGACACTGGTGCTACGCACTCTTTTGTTTCCACTTCTTTTGTGAAAATTTTGGGTTTGAAACCCGATGACTTAGAGACTTCAATGTTTATAAGTTCTCCATTGGGATGTGTGGAGGTGACTAGTATATGTAGGTCGTGTGTGATCATGATTGGAAGTGAGAAATTAAGGGCAGATTTGATAATCCTTCCCATGAATCAGTTTGATGTAGTGCTTCGAATAGATTGGTTGTCAAGATATAGGGTGATTGTTGATTACCACCGTATGAGAGTTACCTTGACTACCGGTTCTGGCACGATAGTAACGTATCAGGGAGGTGTTAACCCAGTTACAGAAGAACGACTACTGAGGCATAGTGTCAGAGGACGGTAGAATTTAGCTTGTTTCTCATTCCTTTCGGCATTAGAGGGTGAATCCGGTATCGCCGGGGAGAATGTTGAGGTCCCGGGGTCAATGAATATGCGGATGTATTCCCTGATGAGTTGCCTGGCTTACCGCCTGACCGAGAGATCGAGTTTTGCATCGACTTACTTCCAGAAACGGCTCTGATTTCTATTGCTCTGTATCGAATGGCACCTGCGGAGATGAAAGAGCTAAGGAAATAGCTCGAAGAGTTGGCAGAAAAGGGATTCAATAGAAACAGTACTTCCCCGTGGGGTGCACCTATCTTGTTTACGAAAAAGCATGACGGATCCCTTCGGTTGTGCATAGACTATCGACAATTGAATAGGGTTACCGTGAAGAACAAGTACCCATTGTCGAGGATCGATAAGTTGTTCGATCAACTGGGAGGATCACGGTACTACTCAAAAATTGACTTGAGATCTGGGTATCATCAGTTGAAGATTAGGGAATATGATATTCCAAAAATAGCTTTCAGAACTTGCTATGGGCATTATGAGTTCTTAGTAATGCCTTTTGGATTGACGAATGCCCCTGCCACTTTTATGGACTTGATGAATCGAGTCTTCCACCCGTATTTAGACCAGCTTGTGATAGTCTTCATTGATGACATCCTGGTTTATTCAAAGACTTCGGAATCCTGGTTTATTCAAAGACTTGGGAAGAGCATGAGCAACATTTAAGGATCGTTCTCCAGACTCTTCGAGAACACCAGCTTTATGTAAAGAAGGAGAAATGTGATTTCTGGTTGACCGAAGTCAAGTTCCTTGGACATGTTATATCTGGACAAGGAATTTCAGTGGATCCCTCAAAGATTGAAACGGTGCTACAATGGGAACGACCGAAAAACGTAGCCAAAATTCGAAGCTTCCTAGGACTTGCGGGGTATTATCGATGATTTGTAAAGGATTTTTCGAGTATTGCTGCTCCAATGACTCGGTTGACTAAAAAGGAAGTCAGGTTTGAATAGGATGTCGATTGTGAACATGCATTCCAAGAACTGAGGACTAGGCTAACCAATGTGCCAATTCTGATGATTCCTAATAGCGATGAGCTGTACGAGGTGTATTCCGATGCATCAAGACAAGGACTTGGGTGTGCTCTGATGCAAAATGGACATGTTGTGGCCTATGCATCTCGTCAACTGAAGCCACATGAGCAGAACTACCCCACGCATGATCTAGAGTTAGCAGCTGTGATTTTTGCTCTCAAGATATGAAAATGCTACCTCTATGGAGTAAAATTCTAGATATACTCCGATCATAAGAGTCTGAAGTATCTGTTCACTCAGAAGGACTTAAATCTGAGACAGAGAAGATGGATGGAATACATGGAGGATTATGACTTCACCTTGCAGTATCATCCTGGAAAAGCCAACGTGGTAGCAGACGCTCTCAGCAGAAAGACTCTAGGAATCCTAGCATCTTTGGCATTGGAAGATTGGAAACAGAGTGCAATTGTAGGTGACTATGATCTTCAGTATTATGAGGATTCTAACAAAGCTATGGTGTACAACTTGGTTTCAACACCAACTCTTATACAGTAAGTCAAGCAGAACCAATGGCAGGATTCGCATCTTCAGGGAATTTGGACCCGAGTTCAGAATGGAGAAAAACTAGACGAATGGAATATTCAGGAAGATAGAACGCTCTACTTCAGGAATCACCTTATTGTACCTCAAGTGGATGAGATAAAGAAGACAATCCTTCACGAGGCTCATAAATCGAGGTTTGCTATTCACCCTGGGAGTACCAAGATGTATCAAGACCTCAAAAGGCAGTATTGGTGGAGAGGTATGAAGAAGGATGTTCACCAATACGTGTCAGAATGTGCGACTTGTCTTCGAGTCAAGGCTGAATATCGGAAACCTACTAGAGAATTGCAGCCTCTTCCTATTCCTGGATGGAAGTGGGAACACATTACGATGGATTTTCTGATCGGATTGCTGAGGATTGGACATCGGCTTGATACCATATGGGTCGTTGTGGGTAGGTTAACAAAGTCCGCACACTTCATTCCCTTTCATGCGACATATTCCAGGAAAGTTCTAGCAGAGTTGTATCTGGAGCATGTTGTCAGACTTCACGGAGTTTTGTTGTCTATCACATCGGATCGTGACACTCGTTTCAACGCTAGATATTGGAGAAGTTTCCAAGAAGCCATGGGAATCGAACTGAATTTCAGCACCGCATTTCATCCTCAGATCGACAGACAATCTAAGAGAGTTATTCAGATTTTGGAAGACATGCTTCGTGCTTGCATTCTAGATTTCGGTGGAAACTAAAAGAAGTATCTTCATTTAGCTAAGTTCACCTACAACAACAGTTATCAGAGTAGCATTGGGATGGCCCCATTCAAGGCGTTGTATGGCAGACCTTGTAGATCGCCAGTTTATTGGCTTGGGTCAGAAGATCGACTGACCCTTGGACCGGATGTTATCCAGGAGAATAATGAAAAGATAGCCGTGATCCGGGAACGACTGATAACGGCTCAGTGTCGTCAGAAGAGTTATGCTGACAGGAGGCGTAGACCCTTAGAGTTGTAATTTCACCTCTATTTATTTTTCCTTAATATTTTTCCCAATTTTCTTTTCCTTCTATTTCTCCTTTTCCTCTTTCCTTATTTCTTTTCTCTTTCCCCTCCTCACGTTACTCCCTCTCTCCCTATCTCAATCTCCCGAGCTCTCTCCCTCACACTCTCTCTCTATCTCTCTCTCTCTCTCTTTCTCAAAGTTTTCTTTCTCAAGGGCCGAATTTAAACCAAAAACGGAGATTTCCAAGAGGTTTTCAAAACGGAGATTTCCAAGAGGTTTTCAACATCAAAGCTTGGATCGAGGTAAAACTCTTTGAAACTTACTTTAGATTTTCAGATTTAGCTTTGTGGAACTCATTTTAGTCGAGTTTGGTGATTTTTGGTTTAAATTTTTGTTTTCGAGTGGAATCTGAATGGGATTTGGTGAAACCTTGATAAAAATTGGGGGTTTTTGATTCTTTGAACCCCATTTGTTGATTTGAAACTGGATCTATACATTTCCCTTGAGAATATTGTAGGATCTAGTTGTGATTTTTAATGAAAAATCATTTGAACAACAACAAAACTTGTAGGCGGAATTTCAAAAAATTTTAACATATCCCTTTAATTCCAAATTAAATGTAAACCACAACGAGAGATACATGCATTATATATGTTTATAGACAATGGAATAAAATGACAATCATACCTTTGTGAGGATTGAATCAAATATGACCGCAAGGATCTTGTCTCACTATCTCACGTTCCGAGATGGAGAATTGCCGTGAAACAAGATCATTGATCTATCGATACGATCACACCAAAAACCACTCGTTGATTCAAGACTATGACTCTAAGTGTTTTGGGATGAG
>NW_010361196.1:568553-568863 GCF_000414095.1 Morus notabilis | reverse complement strand
TAGGGTTTTCAATAATATCCTTTTATAGGAGGAAATTCAAAAACTCAAACCCTAGATGGGATTTTCGAATTTCCCCTTCTCTCTAGGATCAAAATCTGAAATTCCCCATATGGCTAGGGATTTCCGAATTTTCCTTCTCACTTTTGGAGCAAAATTTGAATTCCCCATATAGCAAGAGATTTCTGAATTTTCCAAATAAAATCAACTTTCTCTCTCCTTTAGTTGCCAAATAAAATCATGTTTAAATTTTATTTTGAATTTTAAATTAATCACTATTAATTTCAAAATTCAAATTCATTCCTTTTATTTT
>NW_010361196.1:551949-561761 GCF_000414095.1 Morus notabilis | reverse complement strand
AAATTCCCCATATGGCTAGGGATTTCTGAATTTTCCTTCTCTCTTTTGGAGCAAAATTCGAATTCCCCATCTAGCAAGGGATTTCTGAATTTTCCAAATAAAATCAACTTTCTCTCTCCTTTAGTTGCCAAATAAAATCATGTTTAAATTTTATTTTGAATTTTAAATTAATCACTATTAATTTCAAAATTCAAATTCATTCCTTTTTTTTTTTCAATTATCAAATAAATGAAAAATAACACAATGAATTTTTAAACATAATTATATAACAAAATATCAGTTTCTATTTTCCCACTTATTAGAGCTAGCCTTGAGACCGAATGGACCCATATGAACAAAGCTATGGAATTACAATACTCGACTATCCCGATAAGTTATCGACATATTTAATTCCGACATCGCACGACTCCACTAAAAGTTCGATGCCGAATAATCTCTCGATTCATATGCGCTATTTTCTGATGGTGTTAATACAATTTATCACACGGTTCATAGAATAAATGCATTATTATCCTTCGTAAATATCAGTGATCAGAATGGTATAGAATATTACCGTTTTACCATTCCAATCATTATTTCCTCAACTCCTTTATTTGATTGTGAATAAGAAAGACATATGTTCGTAAGATGTCTCGCACATGTCACGATGTCTTAATCAATGACTATCATCATTGAATACCAGGCCTGGTTTATTTATTCACACACCCATCAATAAAGCATGAGGTGATATTATTTCTTACGAATTCCATATCTGTGAATCACATAACTCCAACTCAATTTTGTCATGATTCTAATAGCCGAGATGTTGTTCAAAACTGTGAACTAATCTCACTGGTGAATCAAAAATCATGAGAAATTAAGTCGAGTTATGTATTCACTTTAGGATTGAGATAATTATACAAATATACTTAAGTTGTGACAATTAGGTTTACTGTAAATGGAACGGTTTTTACTCTAACCTAATCAATCACATTGTCTATTCAACATGTTGTGAACATGTCTAGATCAACCACAGAGTCCAACTCCCATGCCCCGAGACCAGCATCATATGGTTCGATCTAACAGTCATAATCGAATTCGATTGCCCAATCGATCTGATTGCCTAATCGATCCTAAGACTGCGAATATCTATTTTAAACCATATCAGAAGAGTTTGTCCGGCAGGGTTTCCCTGACTCTTCTTTCGTTGATAACAGTCTATGGACTAAGCAATATCACTAACACTCTTGAATATGTATCAAAACATAACTTTATTTTATTTTATAAAATTAGTGAAATAATAATGTCTGACATTTGTCATTTCACAAATAACAAATTACATCCTACTTTATGGACACATTTCCAACAAATATGTCCAAATCGGACCCAAAATTTGCAGGTTTTGGCTTTGTTCCTCGCGAATCGGCCATGGCTGGCCCTGGGATTTGTCCCCACCGGTTGACCGGTCCGGTCGACTGGTCACGCTTCCACCGGTCGACCGATCCGGTCGACCGGTCACCTCTCCACCGGCCGACCGGTAGAGTTACACTCCTTTGTCACCGGTCGACCGGTTCCTACTGAAACCGACCCTAAACTGTCCTAAAACCCTATTTTGACCCTGAAACTCGATGTGGGATTGACCTAACCTCATTTGAGAACTCAAAATGAGTGGATTAGCCACATGAATCCTTATTTTCCATTCGATTCTCCGGAATAAATTTCCATTGTCAAAGAATCATGATTTTCATTAAGAATTGTTTACGAACATTGATTTTGAACTATGGCACACTAATATGATACAATTGCATCTAATTAAACGAGAATGTTTGATGAGAAAGGTCAAACTCTAAATTGTTGATTTTGATGGAAAAGTTAGTGGCACGATTGGGAATTGGAGCCTCAAAGGCAAGCGGAGCTAGGGCTACGTGAAGACAGCCACAGGTTTGATATCCAACAGGTAGGATATTCTTGTCCATATCCTTGTTAGCCTTACTTTAAATGGTTTTAGCCAATGAAAATGTTTTAGAACAAAACATGTTTATAGAAAATGATTTTAAGGAAATAGCATGAGAATGCTATTAAGTTTTCTAATGATTTTGGAAATGAGATTTTAAAGAGTATCATTTCTTAAAATGAAATATTTTAAGGAATGATATAACGCATGGTGGCCACAGAGATCGGGATGTGGGAATCGCATCCTTGGGGGAAGGTCCCGAAACCCGTACGGATCCACTTCTTGTTTAGTGGAACAATGGCTTTGCACTTTTCTCTAGATAGGCATTTTTACCGCTTCTTGTTTAGTGATATGATGAGCTGCACACTTTCATTATACAGATATTTTCTACTATGTGAGTATTTCCTTCTCTAAAAAAGGATGACCGGTTCCGGGGGTATATCTTCGGACTGTGAGTACCTTTATTTTAAATGCTTTATAAAATTATATCCTATTGGGCCTTTCGCTCACCTTTCTGATTTTCAAATGTATTAAACCCCCTCCAGGCGACGCGAGGAGTAGTGTGGAGTAGGTAGCTACTACCAGTGACGTGGACTTGACCTCGGAAAGTGAAGAGTTGTCTTTCCTCTTATCTTTTATTTTAAGGCATGTATAAAAGATTATGGATTGTAAACTTAAATATTACTAGACTATGGTTGATGTCACATTTACTTTTGTTTATATTCATGTATGCTAAACACTTGTGGGAATTCCTGACATGATACCAGGGACGTGGTTTTAAACTGGTTTGGTTGGAAATTCCACCACCGTTCTTGAAATTGAATTCCTCTTGAAAAAAATAGGGGGCTCGTTTGGAAATACCCGGATGTATTGGATTTGAAAGAAATTAAAATATTTGCTAATCACTCTCTCAAACAGGTTTAAGTTTCTAACCGAGCCTCCACGTCACTAACCCCGATTTAGGGGCATGACAATAGTCTACAAATTAGAGATGCTAGCATGGTAAGTGCTTAAGATCCAAGTCTTGTAGTTGATCTTCTCCTCCTTATTTGGGTGTAAACTAACCAGAGGGTGTTTAAAGGAGATCAAGGAGGTTTGGATCTCAAAAGGAAAGGAGAACTCCAACCAAGAGAAGAAAGAGGTATAGATCTAAACTAGAAACCCTAGATCTAGTTGTACTTGAGGATATGTCTTATAGAAATGTGATTTTCGTCTAAGTCTTGAACATGGAATGAAAATATATTTTAATGGCATGAGAATACAGAGAATAAATTACAAATAGGCTTTTGAATCATTTGACTTGAAGTTGTATTGACCTAGTTATGTGAGATTTAATCTTAGGTTGCAATCAGCATTTATTTTCTGACCAGCATGAAAAACGTCAGATATTGTTTAAGTTGGGCTTCCAATCTGACCTTGATATTTTAGGAGTAGAAATTAGACATCATAAGCTTTCTAACGAGATATCATGGACCCCAATACGAGTTTTGTACAATTTATTATGAATTTTTTAATCCAGAGTATGGAAATAGGAAATTTTTGCAGCAACCCGAGCCTAAGTTGTTCAATAGGATAAGTTATGAATTGAAGCTGGTAAAACTGTTTTAATGGTAGTTGATATGACATATAAGGATACTTGTGTTAAAAATTTAGAATAAATGGAGTAGAAACGAACCTAGAAAACGTGATTTAGAGTTTAGAGGACCTTTACCAAAAAACTAGGAAAAAATTGAGAGCTTAAAGTGCTAAGTTGCATTTGCTGAAGTTATGAATATTTAGGGGTTGTTTAAGATGTTCTTTTCACTGTCCGAAATCAGAGAAAATCAAAGGATTAAACTCCTTATAAGTTAGTTACCCGGTATGCGGTCTAAAATCATAAAAGTTGTAAAACCGGAACCATTTTACAAATTAACAAACCTTAAGTGAAATGGGGGTTTTAAATCTATGTGAAAATGCTTCTTAAATCCAAATAACATGTTTTGAGTGAGTTGAGGATTTAGATTGGGATCTGAAATCCGGTAGGCCCTTATAGGAGTAAAAGTGTCCATTTTACCACCGTTAAGAGTAAAAAGAAAATTCAACCATACCCACCGTATTTCTACGGCTTAGACCTATATAAGAGTTGATTTTACAATTAAATTTAAACTTAGAGAGTTTGAGTCTAAGTGGGAATCGAAATTAGACCTCTAGAGGCCCAAATAGATAAAATTCTCCTAGTGTAAAAATGACCGCTCTAAAACCTCAAAGATTCGGCATAAGGCCCAATACTAATTTTAGAAATGCCACAAGTTAAGAAAGGACCTTTATGGTTCCTTGAGTCTTATTTAACGACTCTAGTGTCGGCCCAAAAAGATGAATGATTTCTTAGAATCCACGTCTACGATGAAGTAAATTAATTTATTTATTTTGTAAATAAATAAATTAATTAATGAATCAAGATAATGTTTTTCTTAAAAGAAAGGAGAATGAAACTATTTGAATTTTTTTAAAAATAATTATTAAGTTAGGATTTACTTGATTATTTTGAACAACTAATTGTTATTTTAAGAAAATGATTTATTTAAGTAATTATTAATTAATTATTCACTGACAATTAATTAATAACGATTTGAAATAATTAATTTTTAAAGGTGTTAGTTATAAAGTAATAATTAATCATAATTAGTTTATAATTTAAGTATTTACAATTAAAGTTTTACTTAATTATATTTAATTAATAATAATTCAAGGTAATTTATATTTTAAGAACATAAATGATTAATTAATTAATTAATCTATCAATTAATTAATTGATTAAACAATTAATTAAATTGTTAGAAAGGTACAGATTAAGAGGTTAGATTTATTAAAACAAGATAAAAGTAATTTAGCGTCCTTAAATAGTTGGTCTATAAGAGTCAATCTAGGACCCTATTCTAATGAGGAGAGTACCGTTAATCAGGATAAATAATTTGCTAACAGTAGGTGAGACAAGTGTGATTATGGATTGATTGCACGCGAAACAGGTGAGTACAAACCTCACCTACAGCGTGAATTTGTTTCTAAAAGATATATTTGAAAAATTGCCTTTTTTGTATTGTACAAAATTTCTATAGTATGAATGATGAGTATGATGCAATGTATGCCCCTTTAAAGAAGTTATAATGTTATTCTTTTGTGATATGAATGATAGGTGTAATGTGATGTTGCCTCTTAAAAGTATTTGCAATGATATATACTCGTGACATGATCATAATCCCATGTTCACCTAAATACGAGGGTAAGGTAATAAAGACAAGTTAAGTGCCATACCGCCCTCTGGCCCATGAGGATGAGAGGTTTTCCTCTGGCTCATGGGGATGGGAGGTTTAATAAGGATCATTTATAACGTTGGGTGTAGTTGGACGAAATGTTTGGGTCGCTCCCCCACTCCCCATTGGTCATGTACAAAGGGTACGAGCACAGGGCCCCAAAGTAATAAAATAAATTTCCATAATTGAGCATAAAAGGTCATGCATATTTATATGATGTTTATCTATACAAATGTTTTGTGAGGATATTTGTACTTGCTGGGCTATATCTCATTAAGTTGTTCATGTTGTAGGTAAATTGGGTAATTACCCGCACCTCAAATACTATTGATGGGTTGGCTAGCCGGAGTAGGAAGATGGAGGCAAGGGTATTGGATATCACTACGTAAATAATTTCTGCACTAAGATAATGAGTCTATTTCAAAGTTTTAAGTTAAGTCATATATTCAAATAATAAATATCCTATAAACAAAAAATGTGTTTGTTTTAACAAGTTAGAGTTTCCTTTATTAGAACTAGAATAAAATTCATTGAGTGAGTAACCTCAAGTTTTATACTTATGATGTTTTCTCCTAAAAAGATTATAAGTGTGATTTTAAATGATTATTTATTTGTAGCATATTAATCTACTAAGTAGTTATATATATATATATATGAAATTCACTTTTAAAATTGTAGTCACTTAAATAAATCAATAGTTTATAATACGTAGTTTGCGTAGTTACGTTTCAATAAAAGGAAGTAAAGCATGTTTCAATTTAATGCTCTCTAGAAAATCGTTTTCCTCAATTAGCTTGATGTTCAAGTCTCTTCACCCACATCATGAGTGGAAACTTTTCAGGTTTATGATGAAAGAAATTTTATGCAAAATAAAAAAAAATGTTGAAATTTTGATAACCAAGAGCATGATCATATTCGAGCGAGTATTTTAATGTAAAATAAACGTGTTTAAGTTAGCTAAGTAGCGGTCTAAAAAGTCAGGTCATCACATTTACCCTCCATACTTGTAACATCCGGTTAAATTAATTAAGATTAATTAATCAAATCTGGTGGTTAGGGTTAATTAATCTGGGATTAGTGAAAGAATTTCAGTTATAATTATCACGCAAAGGACCTTTTCATTTAAAAATGATTATTTTAAAATTGACACTGCTGTCCCTTAAATAGTTTTAAGTGTTGGTAACTAATTTTTCAGAACATGAATAATGGGTCATTCCATACTCTATTCAAATTAGACTTTGAAGTCTAATTATCAAATTTGCCCAGAAAGTCTAAGCCCATTTTTCCTTTTTCTTTTTATTTTTCTTTCTTTTCTCCTCTCTCTCTCTCTCTCTCTCTCTCTCTCTCTCTCTCTTCCAAGTTGACTCTCTCTCTCTCTCTCCATGCCGACCACCTACCACCGATGAGATTCCGGTGTCATTTCGCGACACTGTCCACACCATCGGAAAGCTCTCGACGAGCTGGACTCGTTGACATGCCGCACAACCTCCATCTGAGTGGCATTCTTGCTTTTGACTCACATTCCAAGTGCTATTTTAAATTGGAGAACTTTTTTAGCAGTTGACGTTAAGTCCCCTCAAGCTTGAGGTGTTGGGTTTGATTACCTTAGATAGATGCCTTGACAATAGATCTCTTGATAATTTCATGTGAACCATTAACCTATAAGCCTTTAAGTGCTAAAGGATTGAAAGAATTAGAATGAGTAGTTCTAGTGATGAGAATAAACATCATTTTGGAAGTTTTCTAAAACTAATGTCAAACTATAGATGTTGCATTAAAAACCAATTTTGAAGTCACTTAGTACACGTAGTGAACTTCATGTAACCATATGGATTTTCCCAGATGGACGTCGTAGCCTAGGTAATGCAACTTAGAATATTAGAAATAATGCAGGAAATACAGGCCATTCTAATTTTCTGTACCATATTTTTGAGGGCCTTGACGATTTCTAAACTTAGCATGTGATTTGCTGAATTGAAGGCCTATGTGTCTAGTTCCTATAGGAGCTGGAGGTATCGATTTAAGAGTCCCGTGGAATTAGTTGTGCATGTTTTACTAAGATGTGTCAAATTTGCATCTTGAGTAAAAACTAGAAACTCATGAACTAGAGACCCATATTTGAAACTGTAGTTGCTGCACCTACAATGAGTTTAGAACCATTTAGTGTGTGCTATAAGCTTCATGTAGCCGTGAAGATCATCCAAAACGGATAACCGTACATCAAGTTATGCATTTTTAAAGTTAAGCTTGATTTCTAAAAATTCTACAGAAAACACAGCCACGTTTTGATCTGGTATAACGTGTTTTTAGAGACCTTACTAGACCCAAAACTAAGCTTATGATATCTCTTTAGAAAGCCCTAGATATCAACTTCGATTAGGCATTGAATTTGTAATTTTTGGGATTGTGTGTAATATTTTATGATTATTCCGGTAACAGTCGCCAAAGCTGACTTTTCTAAAAATTGATAAAATAAAGAATTGAGACCTCTACTTTTTGAAATAGCATTGCTGCACCTAAACCAATATTATTACCATTTAGAGCATGTTATTAGTGACGTGTGGGAGTTGGAATCACATCATTTAGAGTTTTGTAACCCGAGTTGTGCGCATTGGAAGTTTCATGTAGAAACTTTAAAAGCTGTCAAAACTAGGAAATAATAGAATTTTAGATTTCTTGAAAACTGTTTTTGAGGTATTAGAGAGGTCAGATCTGGACATATGATAGCTCGTCTTGATGCTATAGGTATCTAATTTATTCAAAAACTAAAATTACACCATTTAGAATTATGTGGAATGTTTTATGATCGTTTCCGTCGAATAGGTTAAAACTGCGTTCTTCGCATAACGTATTATTAGTGATATGTAGCACTCGAAATCATTCCGTTTGGATTTTTGTTGGCCGAGATGTGCAAAGTTAAAGTTTTGCTTAGAAACTTCTTAAAACGCCTTAAAAGGTTGAAATGTCAAAATTTTAATTTCTTGTCATATGTGTTTCAAAGGCTTAGAATATTTGAAATATAGCATGTAATAGCTCGTTGGAAAGCTTTGGATGTCCATTTTCATTAGGAACTAGTTTTCCACCCTTTAGAGACATGTAATACGGTTTGCACGTGCTTCAAATACGGGCGTCACATCAGTCCAGATGTGAAATGAAAGAACTGAGTGAATTGGATAATTCTTTTAGATAATCCGAGTCTGATTAAGTGGATAACTTTCCTAAGCACTTAGCTTAAGATGCTCGGTGAGATGTTGAGAATCTAGAACCTTTTGAGTACTGTACAAGAACCACGTTCGTGATGATTCTTGTTCATCAATTATATAACCTTGTATAACCCGTATCGTTAGAAGTTAAAGTTTAGACATATGTATAAAGACGATGATTCACCCCATTGATAGATGAGAAGCCGTCATCATACAATAAATCATGAGGAGTCGCAAAGTGATGAAATCATTAATGCCATTCATTTCCTTACAATGCATTGTTGTTGTTTTCACAAGTTTAACCGCTACCCAGGTTTTGTTCCAATTCCAAGGACGGAATTTCTTCAAGGGGGTAGGATTGTAACATCTGGTTAAATTAATTGAGATTAATTAATCAAATCCGGTGGTTAATGTTACTTAATTTGGGATTAGTGAAAGAATTTATGTTATAATTATCATGTAAAGGACCTTTCCTTTTAATGGGTCATTCCATACTCTATTCAAATTAAACTTTGAAGTCTAATTATCAATTTTACCCAAAAAGTCTAAGCCCATTTTCCCTTTTTCCTTTTCCTTTTCTTTCTTTCTTCTTTTTCTCTCTTTCTCTCTCTCTTCCACGTTGACTCTCTCTCCTCTCTCCCACTCTCGCTCTCTCTCTCTCTCTCTCTCTCTCTCTCTCTCTCTCTCTCTCTACACTGGCCACCTACCACCGATGAGATTCCGGTGTCATTTCGTGACACTGCCCACACCATCAGAAAGCTCTCGACAAGCTGGACTTGTTAACATGCCCCACGACCTCCATTTCTGCCGAAAACAGCCGCAATCACTGGCGAAATGTTTGAAAACTATCAAAACTTCTTATTGTCATAACTTTGCCGTTTGACCTTCGATCGGAGTGATTCCAGTCCCTATGGACTCAGCTCGACGAGACGAACAAAACCCATGTCATCTCACCCATCAATTCTCGCTAGAGCACCGTCGTCAAAGCCGCCCATTTCTGCTGCCGCGCCTCTTATCTGTTATGTAGTATTCTGACCTTTGTTGATGACACCGCCGGTACCATTGGACTCAGAGGACGACGCAGAGCATGAAGTAACCCTCAGCCACCTGAATTCGCCACCATTTGCCAGAGATCGGAGCTCGCCGCAGCTGTCGTTGGGTTAGATGGTGGTTCCCATGATCCAACTGTTGGATCGTTATGATTTTGGTGTCAAAACACTCAGAAGGAAGTGGGTAACAATAGCCCTCAACAAATGTTGAGAGTCCATAGCCGGAGAATCAAGATCCGAGCCGCTGGATTATGTCAAAGTTGGCGGTTTCAATCCATATAGTTAGCGCCCAAATTTGGTGAAATTGATCACACCATTGAACTCGGAGGGGTCGATT
>NW_010361196.1:551506-551881 GCF_000414095.1 Morus notabilis | reverse complement strand
TAGTGGCTGTATTCTGGCGAGCTTCCGTTCAGTAGCCTCCTGACCTCCGTTCGTCGATCCGAGAGCATATTTTGACTCGCTTCAACGTGTTGAACGCAACGGTGATCTCCGTTTGCACCAATTCTACTCCATTAAAAAGTCTACCGATACTGTGCACGCAAATCGAGGTAAATTGAATGAATTTGTTAAAGTTCAGAGCGATCTGTGGAGCTTCAAGAATAGACGATTAGGCAATGTGAAGTTTGTTGGTCTCTGGATCGAATCCGGATGCGGAAGCGGGGTGGTGCGGGGAAGAGGCGGATACTCTATAGATTATATTAATTTATGCACAAATAAATTAATCTCATTAACTTATATATATTAAGAACTCAATCA
>NW_010361196.1:550233-550744 GCF_000414095.1 Morus notabilis | reverse complement strand
AGGTAAAATCTGTTAACCTCTCTAATTACTTCTTTATCCTTGAGTACCATTGGTTCTCTAATGGACAGTGATTCATAAAACACATTCATGAATCGGAGCTCCTACTGGTCTAAGTACCGAATCAACCCTCAAGAGAATTATTTATCTACTTCTTTCTTAAGAAGGAATGGATTCCATCTCGTGTAATAACATTCCCGGCTACCTACTTCATCATGTCTCCAAAATACAAGGAATAGAATTCAGGATCTCAGAATCCGTACCGAGTAAATCAAAAGACACAAATCCATAAATAGGAGTCTGTTACTAAACATGTTTTTAGAACTAGCAAATCATATTTGCTGTATTCTTTTCCTTTATTTTGGTGGAAACGACAGTCCTTTTATCTTTTACTCAAGGTTCTCATAGTATTTAGCCAACCCTTTTGTTTTATGGATTTCCAGATACGGTATCTGATGACTGCATTATCTTATAAGTTGTCTCCATGCCTTCAGGCTTCTTGTGAATTACCACG
>NW_010361196.1:549912-550144 GCF_000414095.1 Morus notabilis | reverse complement strand
TTTATGTTACTTTACCACTTTGCATAATTTATCTCTAGTCAGTGTTTCAGTTTCATGTAGTGAGATTTTAGGATTTGACATATTGCTGGAAATAAGTAGAATATTCATCTAATCAATTTATGTGCATGAATATCAAAACATGTGAATTTAGGCACAATTAAATATGATGCATAAAGCACATGAAAAATACATAAATCATGTTTTAATTTTAGGTGCCAACGATAATCCAATT
>NW_010361196.1:549419-549840 GCF_000414095.1 Morus notabilis | reverse complement strand
TCTCAGTTAATAAACATACTTAAAATATCTCATATTTTCATATTTATTAACTACCGTTATTTTAGTCAAAATATAACCAACAAACTTTGATTATATCTTCATGAGTGTAAACCACCATTTCAGATCCCATAGACTTAACTCCGGATTGCTACCTTTGGGTAGTCAATTCGAAAATACATCATGAAATCCTATCTCTAGGAAGCCAACCTTGTTATTGATCCGGCAAGGACACTCTCCTTTAGGAGGGCGATTCAATGTCGCCGCAAAGCCCCTCTCCGGATCTCACGGTGTTGCGCTAAAGGTGGAGACCAGTGGGTCGTACTGTCATACAACCCTCTCCCACTCATTATTTTGTAAATATGTATTTTGTTTGAAAAACATCTCATGGTTTTCAAATCGAAAAATAAACAATTTATTTTTC
>NW_010361196.1:548511-549059 GCF_000414095.1 Morus notabilis | reverse complement strand
CATGGTTCTTATTTTATTTTATTTTTCTAAAACCCTTTTATAATAAATAAAATAAATAATAATAAATGCGCGTGTATATATGACATGTTATAAAACATATGAGTAGGCACATTATATCTATATGGCATGTTATATGCATGGACATATAATATATAACTATCAACATAAAATATAAATATATGCAATCGGCTATTGAGATGGATTTGACCGGGTCCCATGGAAATTATAAATCACAACCAAATCGAATAAATGAATAATTACAATAATTATTTTCTTCCGTTACATCAACGGGTCTTCGATTTTTGAACTCTTCATTCTTTGGCTTCGTTCTTCGTCTTCGGGTCAGATTTCACCTTCGTCGGGGTACGAAACTCTTCCGGGTCTGTCGGCACGCATTACGAGGATTTTAGAAAACCTCGGGTGCATTCGGGGTCCGATTCCCGAACTTGGGCTGCCAGCTGCGCACTCTGGCCGCGCGCTGGGCGCACCCTGGGGTGTGCGTGGGGCATGCCTGGCTGCGTACGGGGCACGCTTGGGTGCGCGCGGGG
>NW_010361196.1:519605-546985 GCF_000414095.1 Morus notabilis | reverse complement strand
CCCTTTGTGTCTGGTAGAATTACAAGGACGACGCGGGGACATATGGACCTATAATTCTGAGCTCCAATGAAATTAATAATTAATTAAACACTTTAATTAATTAATTAATTCTATTAATTCTAATAGTTACTCCACTATAAACTTGGAATTGCACTCTCGAAATTATAGATATTAATTACTTCTAAACTGTGAAGTGTCCATTTGATATAGTCATTGCATATAGATCAATCCTCCATAAATAATTCTCCGTTAACCTCTCTAATTACTTCTTTATCCTTGAGTACCATTGATTCTCTAATGGACAGTGATTCATAAAACACATTCATGAATCGGAGCTCCTACTGGTCCAAGTACCGAATCAACCCTCAAGAGAATTATTTATCTACTTCTTTCTTAAGAAGGAATGGATTCCATCTCGTGTAATAACATTCCCGGCTACCTACTTCATCATGTCTCCAAATACAAGGAATAGGATTCAGGATCTCAGAATCCGTACCGAGTAAATCAAAAGACACAAATCCATAAATAGGAGTCTGTTAAGAACTCAGGATTAAGATCATCCTATATATGACCATCGGTAGACTCAATTAGAATTTCTATACTTAACGGAATTATTAGAAATTCATATTGTGTCTGTGTCCTTGTTCCACATAATCTCATTATGCGAAATACACTCATTCAATATCTCGCCATATTAACAGTGCGGATAACACCGTTCCATTCTAAATAGGAATGACATGTATTAATAATGTTTTAATTAAAGATTCTAAACTTTAATTAAATTCATTATGAACATTGCTTTTTGATTATTATCCTTAAACATTATCCTCTCGTATATAACACTTATATACAGTGTTTAAGGTTACATAAATAATCATGAAATTTTCATTGATATTCATAAAATATTCATAAATATATGCACATAAAATAATGAATAAACTCTTTTATTAAATAAATAATAAATATCCTATTACATCTCATGCTTCTAGGACACTATTCCCAACAAAGTTATCAGTAGACTAAATTGCCAAGAGGTAGGATATTCTTGTCCATATCCTTGTTAGCCTTATTTCAAAGTATTTTGACTGATGAAAATGTTTTAAAGACAAAACATGTTTTAGAAATAACATGAAATATGCTATTGAGCTCATAATGAACTATATTAAGGTTTTAACAGATATTTTCTTCAAATAAGATGTTTTAAGAACCGGTAAACCCAATGATGGCCTAGATATCAGGATATGGAGATCGTATCCTTAAGAGCAAGATCCGAAACCCGTACGGGCCACTACGGTGGTGTTTGGCCTTGCATTGGTCGTAAGTAATTTATCATTAAATTACTTGCTGGTTGCCTGAAATCTGAAATTTAATTTAAGTTTGTTTACCTTCAGTAAAAAGGTTGTTTGGTTCCGAATGATTCTTTCGGGCCTGTATTTTCATTATTTATTCAATTTTTATAAATTATATCATACTGGGCATTTCGCTTAATTTTCCTCTATTTTCAATGTTTTAAACCCCCCCTCCCCAGAGTTAGCGGTTTAGATTTACAGCATGACAAGTGGATGTCAATTAATTGAATGCGCGAGATTCGAAGTGGTTAGTTTGTTTTGAATTTACAGTTTTTAATTCTGAGTTATACTGTATCTCTGTATATAAACTGTATTGATCGACATTGTCCCAGAGTTATATAATTTTAAATTTTATGGGTTATTTTAAATGTTGTTTGTAAAAGAAAAATTCTAAAGCAATATATTTTAATATATATTTTAATATTTGTATATTTTATTTTATTTTCATAAATTTTCTTTAATTAATCCACTTTAATTAAATTAATTTCTTTTAAATTAAACCATAATAATCATAGTCTTATGTTTGGAGTCGTTAATCAGCGTACTATTTTCTCATTGAAAATCATGAACATGCAAAAAACATATGCATGCACTGGCAAAAACCGGTAAACTTCCTACACTCTGCATGTCCATGCCATCTGCGTCAGTGGGGGAAATATCCCCCCACAAAATTGGTGCAGGTTCACAGAAAACTCCAAAGAAAGATTATAAAATTAAAATTTATTAGCTGGTCATTGTAACAATTTGTTCTTTATTTTTTTTTGGCAGGTTGCCTTTTTTTTTTTTTTTGCAATTTTAATTTTTGAACTTAAAATTGACAAATAATATAAAAAATTTAACAAACATAATCATATTCATATTGTATGATTGTAGACATGATTTCCTACAGTTAAATAAATAAAAGTTTAGTTTTAATAGATTCAATTTGACATGCCCATGATCACCGTTTGTAACTCGTGAGCATCTGATAACATTAGGTTGGTGAAGCGAAATAAGTAAAATAAGGCTCCGTTCACTTCGCTGATTCGAGTTTAGAATTTGAGTTTTTTTACAGTAAAAAGCTCTCACAAATAATCACATTTAATTTTTTTGTTACAGTAAAAAGCTCTCACATAAAGTCACATCTCAACTCGAATTCTAAACTCGCATCAGCGAAGTGAACGGAACCTAAGACTATATGATAGCAAATAAAGAATAGGAAACGAAAGAATTTATTTAAAGAGCTACGTCCACTTACCAGTAAAAATTAAGAGTCCGTTTGGTTCATAAATTAGAACTATATGATTAGAATTATTTTCGATGTATGTATATTTTTTGTGAGAAAAAATACTATAACGAACCATAAATTAGAAAACGAATCCCTCTACCAAACATCACCTATTTATCATTTGATCCAGGAAAATGGTCCACTTTCCCATTATTTCTCAATCACGGGTAGCAGCCACGTGTCCTGGGTAGTTGAAGTACAAGATCTGCATGTCTCGATCCTCAAATCCATGTTTCCATCTCTCGACATGAGTGGACATCTTTACTCCGTGATTCCCAGCAGACGTGTCTGCCATCGGTCACGGCTCGATGATCGACTCTTTGGGTAATTGTTCTCGATGGATTGACGGATTGATGATTTTCAGTGCAATCGGCTGTCGGTTAGTGAATGGTTTAGGTCTCATTTATTTAACTATTTTAAATTTTAAATTTTAAATTTTTACAATAAAATTTTTTTAAAAAATATCACATTTAATTTTTTTTATTACAATAAAAATTTAAAAAAAAAATCACATCTTAATTCGAATTAAAAATTTAAATTCACAAAATGAAGGAGACCTTAATCTCGATAGCCGACTCGGCTAGCTAGTCACCAAAGCCTTTATTGATCCTCCACTCTTGCTTGGTCAAGTCTTCAGCTCCGTTCATTTCGTCGATTCGAGTTAAAAATTTGAGTTTTATTACAGTAAAAAGCTCTTAGAAACAGTCACATCCAACTTTTTTACTATAATAAAAAGCTCTCACATAAAATTACATCTCAACTTGAATTACAAACTCGAATCAGCGAAGTGAACGGACCCTCCGTGAATTCTCCTTGTTTAATGATTTCTTTGGAGGTGTCTTCCACTCACTGGTGTGAGGGTTCACTAGACGAATCTGACTCTAAAGAGACGTTTAATTCATTAATTAAAATTATGTGATTAAAATTATTTTTAATTTATGTATATTTTTTTATTATAGTGAACCATAAATTATAATTTAAATAATAATTTAAATCATTCAACCAAATATTTTTTAACAGTGAGCCCCCTACTCTTTAGTCAATTAATCGACTAGTATCCTTTCTTACATCATCTGTCCGTTGGGATTAAGGGTAATGATTTACTCTAATAGCTGCCATTTTGAGCATTTACGCGTGTCACCCTACCTTTGGATGAATTTGAGAAGATGTCTGGCGGTTTCATTATTTGAAAAGACACTTCTTGAGAATTCAGAGGAAATCGGAAGGATGCTTTGCTTTACACCGTTAGATGGTTTTCCAAAGAATTAATCCCAGTCGTTCATCTCTTGTTTCAGACAATACTTATCAGGCAAGTTAAGGCTTATTGGTTTGTATTTTATGAATTAAGATGACTTCAGTTTAAATTTTAATTTAAGTTAAAGTGTATTTAAATATAATTTGAGTTAAAATTTTAATTTGAGTTTGTATTTAGATGAACATATTTTGAATTATAATTTAAATTGAGAATTTATTTAAGTTTATATTTAGGTGAGTCAAAATTTAAATTTATATTTAGATAATATTTTAATAAAATCCCATTGGTGATGACAAATTTTAATAGAGTATATGGGTGGAGTTTTATTCATCTTTTCATTGTGAACGTATAGAAAAAAATCATCTCAATCGAAATTAAAACGAAAAAGTTATGACGTTTTTAATAATAAAAAAAATAATGTTCATTAACTTGAGTTTGAGTTTAGGAACTTGAGTTGAAGGGGGGAACTTGAACTTAGATGTTAAACCTAAACTCAAGTTAAAACTCAAATTTTATAAAAAAACATGAAATTGAATAAAATTTTAACTTGAGTTCAAATTTTTTTTTGAGTTAAAATCGAAACAAACAACTCCTAAATCTCCCTAACCCATTTCCTTTTGCATGAACACCGAAGGAGAGAGAGAGAAAAAAAATTCTCCACACTTCCGTACGCAAGAATTCTTCATGTTCACTCCAATTTTTAGCATTCCTTTTGTTTGTATTAGTGCTTGTTAGCCATACCGATTGTTTCTTTGGTTTGTTTAGTAAATTTTGCCGTGATTTTCGTCAGTTTCTACGTATCTCATTTCCTAAGGGCATAAACACTAAAAATTTCTCACTTGCACTTAAAGGAGTAAATGCGACATGCTACGCATTTCCATAGCCTCAACATATTTCTCAAAGACCTTAGCCGGCAGGGCCTTCGTGAACATGTCAGCTATATTATTCTGTGATGCGATCTTACATATTTCCACATGCCCTTCTTCAACGAAGCTCCTTATCATGTGATATTTCCTGCCTATATGCTAACTCAATTTATGATATCTTGGTTATTCGTTGTTAGCTATTGCCGCATTGTTATCACAATACAGTCTCAATGGCTTATCCACACTAGGAACTACCTCAAGATCCATCATAAACTTACGGAGCCACACTTTTCAAAGCTTCACTAGCAGCCACATACTCAGCTTCCATTGTCGAGTTAGCAGTGCAAGTTTGTTTGACACTCCTCCAAACGATGGCACCACCTCCCAGAGTAAAGATAGACCCCGAAGTCAATTTTCTCGAATCAAAACATGATTGAAAATCTGAGTCTGTATATCCTAGAGATGTCAAATCCTCCTCGGAATATACCAATATATAATTCCTAGTCCTCCTAAGGTACTTAAATATATTCTTGACGTTTGTATTGTCCTTTTTAAGTGCATTAGTTGAATGTATGATCAGCAAACTGGAAGTCTGAGAGAGTCGTTCTAAGTCTTTAAATCGTGCTTGTAATGAGACAGGAATCTAAGAATGATAGTCTAAAAAAAGTGATCTGTAGTCGAGGGAATAACGTTGGGCGCTTTATTCATGTTAAGATTGTTATATTTTCTACTTCCTAACAGAGATGACTTGTCTTGGTCGTTGGAGATGGGACTCCATGGGTAGAGACATTGATATAGTTTCTCGTGGTGAAATCTATATTAGATCGGACCAAAGTTGAATTGTTTTAATTAATAATTCCGTTTGAATAAAAGAATTCACTTTTGACAAATTATATGTAGTCTTCTTAATCCTGAGTTGAATAATAAACCCGTATGCTTCACTTGTATCCTTTGATGTATCAAAGGGAGACATCTTGACATTATGTAATGGTACACTTACCGATACGTTGGGGGAATGACTCTAGTGTGCGTAGATTTATTATTCATAAATAGAGAATCCATAGCTCTTATAAAGAGTCAATGATATCCTCTCATGGCATTATCCGTGGATTGAAAAATACGAGCGCTCGACTATTAGACTACTTTGTGTTATCTAATGGTTTTCTATTTGTATTTGTACATATAGTGGTTTTTCGATGGAGTGGTGCTGAAACATAAGATAGATATAATCGAAAAGGTAAAATAAAACTAGGCCTTAAGTTGATTATGGATATCCTATAGGGATGACACACTAATATAATGAGTCGTGGACGATAGCTATTCGGAGCTTTGTAAATATACTATATGAATTAAGAGTACAACTCTAGGCTTTTAGGGGAAGAACACTAGAGTTTATAATCATAAGATGGACTTATTAGTTTACAAGTACTGTTGTAATTATAGGAGCTTGATTTATATATGTCCATCGGGACCCATTGCTAACTCACATAATTTGCTGTAACAATACGGCGTATTTCCTACATATTGGTAACTTGTCTTATTTTGGTAAAAAAAGGTTCAAAGTCAATGGAATATCGGCTATTAATTCATGAGTAATTTATCGGGTGAATTAATTAATAAATTAATTCTCGATAAATTGGTTGAAATATTATTTTGAGTTTTATTTGATATGGGAAGACTATTATATGACTGTTTTGATCACCTAACTTATATATTGGGTTATTTTAATTAAAACTAGGCTCCGTGCAAGTTTTTCACATTAAATAAACTTGTAAAACAAGTTTCTAGACTAGTGACCGGTCAACCGGTAGTTTTATACACTACATGGACTGGTCGATTGGTGGTAACGCGCAGAGACACGCTGGTGTCACAAAACTGACTTTGTACGCGAGATTGACTTTAGGAAACCTAATGACTTCCTAAACTCTATAAATAGCCCAGTAAGTCCTATTATTCATTATATCACTTGAAAGACTTTTTAGGGGGCTATTGGAATTGGTTAAATCTCAAGATCAATTTTTCCTTTGACTCCATTATGGTCAGAAGGAGTTCAAGAATACCAAGAAAAAATTGAACGACGTGTCCTCACTTGGACTCCAATAGTGGAAATGAGAATATCAAATAATACTAGTTGGTTGAGGCTCTCCCAGTTGCTGTTTGGAATACGTGTTGTTTCCCTAATCTTTGAACGTATGATTTAGATCTTTAGTATTTATGTTATATAGCATCATGACATATTCTTGGTTGGCTTTGGCATTATTTTAAAATTTTAAAATTCCGCTACGCACTCGATGACATTTTTCTAACAATTGGTATCAGAGCCATGGTTATTTATTCTTGATTATGCTATGTACATAGGTTAGTGATCTATAAATATCTCCTATACGTTTGAATTGAGATTTTAGAGAGCTGGCACTCTAGGGTTTCTTTATTTTTGTTATCATGAATATATGGTGAATAAATGTTAAATAATTAGTATGGATTATTATTTTTGGTTAATTATCAATGGTTTGTAATTATTTCTTATTTAATTTTTGCCGGTTATGGTTCTTTAGAGTTTAGAATGATTGTATAGGAATTTAGTTTTGGTTATGTAATTAGAAATACGACCTATCATTGCCATTAGGTTTACTTTTTTCATATAATTTTTGTAAACCGAAAACGGTATAGGAATTTTTATGTGAAATTCTTGAAAGAGATTTATCTTGAATGAAAATGGATCCTAAATATGGAGGACATGAAGATATCTAATTTTCTTATTTTATAAAATAATTCGGCGTTTTAAATAAATTGAAAAACTGTTTTGATTTTGATTTTTTAGATTTTGGGCACGATTTTTCAAAATTGTAAAAAATATAGAAAATTTAGAAAATCTGGAATGACTGATGAATGTATGGATGATGGATTTGATCGTTAATTGTATGGTTCCTTGGATCAGTTTATTTATTTACAATTTTTGCAATTTGATTAGAAATTTTGAAAACCTTCGGGTATAGGATTTTTGTTGTATTTTATTCAAAAATCTACATTGGTCGCCGCCGGACCTAACTGTTGCCGTCGGGCCCTTGCCGCGCGCCCCGCGCCTCACGCCATGCCCATGTGCCCTTGTCTGCGTGTCCCGCCAGCGCGTCCTTGTGCGCCAGAAACTGTGGCCGAGCCACAGTGAGCCAAAGCGGGGCCATTTTTGAAACCCTATTTGGCTTGAAATTTGATCCAAAAGTGTTTTGGATGGCGGAGAAACGGAGCCCGGACCTGGAGGTGATGAATTAGAAGACCGAAGAATTAAATTCAAGACTTGTTGATGTAACAGATGTAAATTATTGTAATTTTATTTTCATTATTTATTTCAATTGGGTTGTAATTTAATTATCCATGGAACTTGGTCAAATTCATCTCAATAGTCGATTGCGTATTTTATATTTCATGTGATGGTTATATATTATATGTTCATGCATATAACATGCCATATAGATTTAGTGTGCCTACTCATATGTTTATAACATGTCATGCATACACGCATATATTTTAATTATTTATTTATTAAAATGAGTTTTATAAATTAAATAATTATGCCCTTAAAATTGATTTAATGAGATTAAATTAATTTTGTAGCAAAATAGATTTGCAAAAATTAATGTTATCATGTGAAATTGATTTTAAGAGTTAAAATTTTAAATTTCACATATCTAATAAAATAAATTGTTTATTTTACTGGAATTTGTAAACATGAGATGATTTACAAAATAACATATATAATTTGTAAAATATTGAGTGGGAGAGGTTTATGTGACAACATGACCATCTGGTCTCCATCGTTAGCAAAAGACCGTAAGATCCGGAGAGATGCTTTGTGGCGACATTTATTCTGTTGGTATACGAATCGAATTCGGATGCGGAAGCGTGTGAGTAGCGAATCATGCATAACAAAAAGTTTCATAAAACTTTTGAGATACTCTATAGATTATATTAATTTATGCATGAATAAATTAATCACATTAATTTATTTAATAAGACCTCGAATGAGAATCATACCTAGCTGTTGATTAGGATGATATCTTGAGTTCTTTGACCTCGAACGTTCCTTGCTCCAAAGCTAGTTTAGAAAACCAATGTCTTCTTCCTCAATTTCTAGAATCCACAAAGATGTGTGTGTGGGCACACCTAAGACAAAATAGGATTAGCAAAAGAAAACACTCAAATTTCCACGAACACCAACACAAGCATTACGTAGAATTTTTGGAGAAAAATTTTCCTTTCCCACTCTACAAATATTCGGCCAAATGTGTATTTTTTTTTTAGAGAAAAGTTGTATCACACAATTTTCTATAATTCTCTTATTTATAGAGTAGAAGTCAAACTCCTAGAAGGAATCCAATCTTTATCTTCAAGATAAAGTTTGTTAATTATCTCTTATTTGAATTTCAAAAAAAACAATCTCCCACTCCTTAACCTTGATATGGCCTGCCACACTTAGAGGACTCTATCCTTGAGGTAGGCGCCAAATACTGGTAGGGAAGGAAGAGAAAATCATCATTTATCATGCAGTCTAATTTTGACTCAAATTTAAATTTCAATTTAAGTCAAACTTAAATTAATTTGAATTCTAAATTGAACAACTTATTAAATAAGTTTAAATAGATAAATCTATATGTATTCACACTGTGCCTTGCGTTCACACTATGTGAAAACCTTCACATAAGTGATCCAAAATTCAAATTCAAATTTAAATAATCACATTATTTAATTTATAATTAATTATCAATTAATTAACCTCAAGTGTTTAATTTTAGAATTCTGTAATTCTAAAATTCTCATTTTGCCCTTTGTGTCTTGTAGAATTACTAGGATGACGCGAGGACTAATAGACCTATAATTTGGAGCTCTAATAAAATTAATAAATAATTAAACACTTTAATTAATTAATTAATTCTATTAATTCTAATAGTTACTCCACTATAAAATTAGAATTGCACTCTCGTAATTATAGACATAAATTACTTCTAAACTATGAAGTGTCCATTTGATATAATCACTACATATAGATCAATCCTCCATATATAATTCATAATTAGAGTTAGGTACAATCCGTTAACCTCTGTAATTATATCTTCATCCTTAAGTACCGTTGATTCTCTAATGGATAGTGATTCATAAAACACATTCATGACCCAGAGTGATCTAACTAATCCAACTATCAAATCAATACTCAAGAGAATTATTTATCTACTTCTTTCTTAAGAAGGAATGGATTCCATCTTGTATAATAACATTCCCGGCTACTTACTTCATCATGTCTCCAAAATATAAGGAATAGGATTCAAGGTCTTAGAATCCATACTGAGTGAATCAAAAGACACAAATCCATAAATAGGAGCCTGCTAAGAACTCAGGATTAAGATCATTCTATATATGACCATCGGTAGACTCAATTAGAATTTCTATACTTAACAAAAATATTCAGAAATTCATATTGTGTCTGTTTTCCTGTTCCATATAATCTCATTATGTGTAATACACTCATTCAATATCTCGCCATATTAACAATACGGATAACACCGTTCCATTCTAAATGGGAATGACATGTATTAGTAATGTTTATTAAATATTCAAACTTTAATTAAATTCAATACGAACATCATTTTTTATTATTATCTTTAAATAAATTCCTCTCGCATATATCACTTATATACAATGTTTAAGGTCACATAAATAATCATGAAATTTTCATTTGATATTCATAAAATATTTTCAAATATATACACATAAAATGATGAATTAACTCTTTTATTGAATAAATAGTAAATATTCTATTACATCTCATGCTTCTAGGACACCATTCCCAATAATCTCCCACTTGTCCTAAAGCAGGTGTGTCATGTCTCTAATCCCAAATCCTTTTAAGTGTCGATCAAATACATTCAGTGGCAATGTCATCATGAACGAGTCAACAAGCTTGTTATCCGATGCGATCTTCAGAACCGCTACATCGTCTCTATCTATAATGTCTCTGATCAGATGATATTTCCTTTCTATATGTTTAGCACTCTTATGGCTTCTAGGTTCTTTTGAATCAGCCACCGCTCCACTGTTGTCACAGTATAGCCTAATTGGCTTATCCATATCTGGAACAACTTCCAGATCAGTTAAGAACTTCCGGAGCCATGTAGCTTCCTTTACGGCTTCACAAGCTTCAAATGTAACACCCTGAAGAATTAATTGAGATTAATTAAGGTAATTGAGATTATTAGTGTGCCTAATCTGGATTATTAATTGAGTATAAATTAATAAATGTTTCTGAGACGAGTGAGTTTAAATAGTTCCAAGGTATTTAAATTATTCTCAGAATTTATTTAAACCCAGAAGTGTGTATGTGCGCATTTCTAGACTGCTCTTTTAAAATATTGTACACATGTCTTTTTCTTTTCTTTTTCCTTTTCTTTTCTTTTCCTTTACTTTCCTTTTCTTTCTTTCCTTTTCCTTCCCGTGTATCTCTCTCTCACTCTCTCTCTTTCTCTCTCCCGTGCATCTCTCTTTCTCATTTTTGTCCCAAATCAAATGGATCTTGAACCAAGGAAAGATTTAAAGAAATTTTCAATGTCAAGAGAAGGATTCGAGGTAAGATTACTGAAGGGACCTCTCTTGAATCTTAAGTTTTTGAATTTCAAAACCTATTTTTGGTTCAAACCGGATTTTGATGGTTTTTGAGTAAAACTAGAGTAGAAATTGGAGATCTTGGGTTCTTTGGACTTCTTTTAGGACCTAGAACCCAGATCAAGTGGTTTCCCTTTGAAATATTTCGATTTGGGACTGGATTTGTAGGTTTTGGATGGATTTCTGCGAGCTTTTCTCGCGCAGCTGATTCCACCGGTCGACCTGTGCGGTCGACCGGATCACATGGAAATCGGTCGACTGGATTGCATTGGCCTGAACGGTCGACCTGTGCGGTCGACCGGATCACATGGAAACCGGTCGACTGGATTGCATTGGCTTGACCGGTCGACCTGTCCGGTCGACCGAAGTGCACACCACCGGTCAACCGGTGGTAATGCGCTGCTCTGTCACCGGTCGACCGGTTGACACGGGGTTTGACCCTGTTTGGCCTGAAATTGCTGTTTTGATCCCTGTTTTCGGGGAGAACCCAGATTAGCTTCATTTGGGGACTTAGGACAAATGGATTAGCATCTTTAATCCTTATTTTGAGATTGAAAACCCTTGGAATGATAATTTGAAACATGAAAATGGATTAGGGCACACTAATAGGAAATCTTGGTTGGAAATTGAGATTTGGATTGCTTTAGGAATGAGAATTGATCCTAAAGTGTTGTCTTGCATCAGTGATCGCTGAGGATTTAGATTGAAGGGGCTTGAGGAAGCGGAAGCCGGAAGAAGACAATGCTAGTCCCAGGTTTGATCGTGCGAGGTAGGATTTCTATCCCATTTCTTTGTGAGCCTGTTTTCAAAAAGGATTTTGGCCTTGAAAATGTTTTAAAGAAAGGGATTGATTTGTGAAAAAAAATGCTTTGAAAACCATGGCTTGTTTAGTCATGGAACCTCATGTCTTGTCTAGTCATGGGGCCCGCGGCTTGAGTAGTTCGTGGGGTCGTATTAACGATTTCAAAATGTTTAATAAATGATTTCTTAAGCAAAGAGATCTTGTGAACTGGTAATAGAGTCTATTGCTATAAGCCTAGATAGGATGCGGAGAGTGCATCCTCGGGGGCAGAACCCGAAACTCGGTTTGGGTAGGCGAGGTACTTGGTTAGGTAAGTAATTTGTACTAATTACTTGCTGAAGCCTGTAAAACGGTTATTTTCAATTATATTTCCTTTGAGAAAAAAAGATGTGAGGTTTCGGCTGTCTGTTGGAACTGAATGTCTTATGTTATTTACTTATTCATTTATTTATTTCCTCGCTCACTTATTATTCATTTATTTATAACGTTTATTTCAAATTATATCCTACTGGGCCTTTCGCTCACGTTTTATGTTTCAAATGTATTAAACCCCTCCCAGGAGACTCTAGGAGTGGTGCGGGGTAGCGGAAGATTGCTATTGTTGGATCAAGTGAGGATTGAGTTCATCCTCTTAGACAAATGTAAGGAATTTAAGAAATTCTGTAAACTTATGTAATATTTGGATTAACTAGACTGTGGTTGATGTCTGTTGTAATGATTATTTACATGTTCATGTATGTACGATATTGTATGTCCTGTAGGGTGGAGCCCTGTGTGTCAGAGGCTCCGAAATTCTGTAAGTTATTTATATTTTAATGAAGTTGAGTGGGGCTCGTCTGGGAATCTGCTTTATTCACCCCTAATCGAGCTCCACGTCACCCACCCCGTTTGGGGGGCGTGACATCAACATACTCAGCTTCCATGGTAGAGTCAGCAACATACTTTTGCTTTACACTTCTCCATACCACGACTCCTTCCTTAAGAGTGAACACTGATCCTGATGTCGACTGTCAACTATCTCTATCAGATTGGAAATTGGAATTTGTGTATCCGGTGAGAGACAGATCTTCTCTGGAATATACTAACATATAGTTTCTCATTCTCTTAAGATACTTGAGAATACACTTCACTGCAACCCAATGATCTAATCTTGGGTTGGATTAGTAGCGACTGACTGCTACCACTACATAGCATATATCTGCTTTTGTACACATCATGGCATACATGAGACTTTCCACAGCAGATGCATAGGGATACCGTCTCATATCTTCTTCCTGCTTTTGTTCCTGCTGAGGACTCTTTGGACATTGTTCCTTGGAAAGATGAATGCCATGCCTAGAAGGTAAAAACCCTTTCTTGGAGTTCTGCATCGAGAACCCAGACAACACTTTGATTATATATGATGCATGTGATAACGCTAACAACTTTTTCTTGAGATCTCAAATAATCTTAATCCCAAGAACATCGCTTGCCTTTCCCAAATCTTTCATTTAGAATTGGTTGGCTAACCACTTCTTTATATCTGTCATCAATCCCACATCATTCTCAATGTGTAGGATGTCATCGACGTAAAGAACTAAGAAGACCACTTTCTCTTCTTTCTTGTACTTGTAGACACATGGTTCATCAATGTTTTAATCAAATCCATAAGACTTTATAGCCTCATCAAATGTTCCATGATCTAGAAGCTTGCTTCAATCCATAAATGGATCTTTACAATTTACAGAGTTTCTACTCTTGGCCTTCCTCTATGTAACCCTCTGGTTGATCCATATAGATGGTTTCCTCAAGATAGCCATTCAGAAAAGCTGTCTTGACATCCATTTGCCATATTTCATAGTCAAAATATGCTGCTATGGCCAGAAGTATCCGGATGGACTTATCCTCATAGTTAACTCCCTCCATTTGGGTATAACCTTTAGCCACTAGCCTTGCTTTATAAGTATCCACTTGCATCCAATGCGTTTTACCCCTTCTGGTAGATCAACAAGTTGCCAGACTGAGTTAGAGTACATGGACATCATCTCAAGTTTCATAGCTGCTTGCCATTCTTCCTTATCAGAATAATCTATCTCAACCTTAAAGGTCGATGGATCCTCCTTACTGTCATCAACAGTGACGATCTGGGCTTCCTCGGTATACCAGTCGGGTAACCTGCTTACCCTTCCACTATGACAAGGTGCCCCAAGAGTCTGATCAAGAACTATGGTCTTTTTTCTTGATGGTTCGACAACTCTTATCGGCTATGGTCCGATCTCATCGAAAAGTAACTCTTCCAGAACTATATTGCTTATGGACTTAAAATCTATCATATAGTCATGCTCTAGAAATGTGGCATTTGTCGACACTAATTCCTTTTGATCTTCAGGACTATAAAAGAGACCTCCCTTCGTACCATCAGGATATCCTACGAACATACACACTTCTGACTTGGGTTCCAACTTCCCGGTCTTTCCTTTCAGTACATGTGCTGGCACCCCCATATAGGTACATGTCTCATACTGGGTTTTCGACTACACCACAACTCTAAGGGTGTTTTAGGAACAGACTTAGATGGTACTCTGTTCAGAATGTAGGTAGTTGTTCTTAGGGTATAGCACTAGAACAAAACATGCAGTGAAGAATAACTCAATATTGATCTTATCATGTCTAGTAAAGTCTGATTTCTCTTTTCGGCTACACCATTCTACTATAGTGTATCGGGTTTAGTCAATTGGGATACCACACCTTCTTCAACCAAGAAATCTCAGAACTCTTGGTCTAGGTATTCACCCCCTCGATCTGATCAAATTGTCTTGATTGGTTGTGACGACCCTAAGTTTTGATCATCATCGTACATTCATATTTAGCATTACTCATCCTCTACTACTTTCTAATTATAACCTCTTAAAAATTCAAGCTAATTTTTTTTCAACCATTCATACGTCTTAATGCTGTAGCATTTTGCTATGCATTTCGTTAATGATATAGCATTTAGATACATTAATCATACCTTGTGACTTGAGATTGCTATGCATAGCCTCACTGTCTCGTAAAGTCAACTTTCGTTACATAACTCATCTATATTCATAAAACATTATTTACTTTATGCACATAAAGCTCAACAACGTTTTCAAAACATGTGATACATCCACTACCCACTTGCCCACACTCCGCTGCTACGTCCTCTCTGCATGCCCAACAACAAGTTTCAGCGAGCCGGTGTTGTACCCGAGCTTCCTACAACACGAACAAACTTAATGAGCTTTCGCTCAGTAAGTAACAGTAGGTCATAATAGATGCAGTAATTATGCATACCCATATATGCATTCATGTCATATATCCTAAGACACTCTGTACTACTAGGACATGTATGCCTTATGTTCTTCTTCCTTCATCACACACTTTGTTTAGTTTGTATCTCTCTTTAGTCGTTCACACTGTATTTTCACATTCTGAAAGACTTTCATATTGTGTTTTTCATTCTTTTCATTCTTCTTTATAGATAACGTACCCTTATGTGGAACGGTTTCTGTTTTTTATTTTCTTGTCTTTTACTTCTTATAGGCACTATCCTGTTGTACCATAACGTGCATAACCAGTGAGGTGTGGGGTAGCTAACCAATCCAACTCAGTCACAGTTTCATTTCTTTCATAGTCTCATAATAACCTTTCCTTTGAAGGCTGATACAAACAGGATTTTGATCTCTTACCATTTATCAAATTTTCTCATTGAAATGGTAACTTTAGTTAAATCTTATGACTTTGTGCATTTTTGAGCATTATATCATGAGATTGACTTTTTGTTAAAGTTTAACCTTTTCTCTTAACTTGACCTCGACTTGATGTTGATACATATTTTTCACAGAATAAAATTCTACTGCTACTTAAGTCTTGTAGATACATGCATAACATTGTATCCAACATTCAAGAGTCATCTTTCACATTCTAGCATACATTTAGTCTACAATATGCTCAAATTGAGCAACATAGAGAAATAAATTTATTTGCGTTGTAGACAAGAAACACTACTGATACCTACATAAGTTTTGCTAATGTCGTGTCCTTTGTCTCACTTGATGCTTTCTAACTTCGATCGTTAATCGATCCTATTGCATAAATTTCTGAACGTTAGATTCAAAATCTAAGATCAATAATTACATTAAAATTTAATTCGGAAAGGTCTACAATCCTTATGTTTGGTATTCAATCCCAAAATATTTCATCTCTCAAGAGTTTACACTAAAACCGTGCACCTTCCTCAGTCATGGGCCTAATTTTCAGTTTTGGTCCAAATCTATAAATTCTCATTGTGTTCAGTTTCTATACATTACTGATTATCAAATCGACTTACTTTTCACATCTTAATCCCTTATTCCTCATGAAAACTGGTTTAGTTCAAAATGCTCAAACTAAATTTCGGCACAGTTCCGCCTATTTTCCTAGGTTTCCTGAGCTAACTTTAGCTCGTTTTATTCGTTGTTTCCACCATCAAATACAATTCTTATTCTTTCTCTTTCTATTTAATCCTCAATAACATCACAATTCTAGGGTTCCCCATATTTCCACAAAAATTATCCTTAACAAGAATTTCTAGAAACAAAGGTAAATTAACCTAGAATTCCTCCTTAATCACTAGATTTTCAAGTTGTTGACAACCACAAGCTCAATCATCATCTTAAGCAAAAATTTTTCATGCTTTTCCTCATACATAAATGTGCAGCTAAGGTAGAAAAAAGTGAAAATAAAACTGAAATTTACCTTAGAGAATGAAGAGAAATCCTTACTGATGCGAACTAGCAGTGTCGTTTCGTCAATTTCGATCAAAACTCGTTTTTCTCACTTTGGGTGAAAATTTTTTTTCTTCCTTTCTCTTTGGCTGAGTTTTCTCTGTTCTTAGCATGAAAAATGAACATTTGGTGGTATTTTTATCTCTTAAAAACTGGACTTAATAAAGTGGGAGGACTAAAATGCAATTTTGACAGTTTTGAGGGACCCTTTTTGCAAAATTTCACCAAATTTCACCAAAAATATATTTTCTTTCCTTCTTCACTAAGCTTGGCTGGCCACCTTGTATTCCACATGCCTCAATCTCAGCCCTTCATCTAATTATTTTACCTTAAATCTCAACCGTCCATTTCTAATAACTAATTTATTTTGGTTCAGTTTAATTCCTATCTGGTACGCGTTTTACCCACGTTTTTCAAACAGTCAGTCAACAAAGTCAACTTTGTTCAACCCTGACTATCCTTTTAAGGGTGACTTATTAATCAATTCTAGGTCAATAAATTTTGACTTGGTCAACCCTATTCAGTTGAAAACCTCAATTTTCTCAATTCAGCTCTCGAACTCCTTTTTCATCTGTTTTTCATTCCGATTGTTTCTAAAACCCTAGAATTGATGTTTTTCAATTCTTTTCCATTTCTTAACCTTAATATTCATGTGTTAAACGTTCATGTGTTTACCCACTTGTGGGTTTAACACAATGTTTCATACCTCATTCTTAAATACAGTCCAAAAATCGATAACTGCATCATACCTCAGAAATTTATGAACTTTAGCTTATAACTTGCTATTCCATATTTATATCAACAAATACTTATCATAAAAATATTCATATTGATAATACAAAGGATTTCAGGAAATTTTATCTCATACAATAATTTTGATAAATTTCCTAATCATGACATTGGTTTACCTAATTCAACTTCTGCTCGGAACTCTCTAAACTTTCCAACAAAAGTTTTAGATTTCCATTGCATTAGGTAAACATCACCATATCGTCAACAGTCATCAATAAAGTGACATAATATTTGTAACCTCCTCTAGCTTGGACGTTTAACGGTCCACATAAATCTGAATGTATTAGCTGAAGGGGTTCTCCTTTCACCGTGAAAGGCCTTTTGGTCATTTTACCTTCCAGACAAGATTCACATTCGGGAAGCTCACTAACTTTTAGTTCACGTAATGGACCATCCTTTACCAATCTCTCAATCCTGTTTAGGTTAATATGACCAAGCCTAAGATGCCACAGATATGTGTTATTGTCGTGAGAAATCTTTTGCTTCTTATTCTTAGGTTCGGCCTTTTTGAACATTTTAGTATTAAGCAATGAGTTAGGTATTGGTTTTATACAATACAAACCATCATCTAGATTACCGTAACAAATATATAAACCATTTCGAGAAATATGAACAAATTCATTATCAAAATAAACTTTAAATAATTGTTCCAATAACTTAGAAATAAAAATCAAATTTCTAAATGTCTGGAATAAAATAAACATTGTTTAAAACAAAAAAAAATATTTTTCCAAGATTCACACACAAGAAGCTCACCAAATTTTAGTTTGCGTAATGCACCATCCTTTACCAGTCTCTCAATCCTGTTTTGGTTAATATGACCAAGCCTAAGATGCCACAAGTATGTGTTATTTTTGTGACAAATCTTGTGCTTCTTATTCTTAGGTTCGGCAATTTTGAATATTTCAATATTAAGCAGTGAGTTAGGTATTAGTTTTATACAATATAAACCATCATCAAGATGACCAGAATAAATATTTAAACAATTTTGAGAAATATGAACAAATTCATTATCAAAATAACTTTAAATATTTGTTCGAATAACTTAGCAACAGAAATCAAATTTCTACAAATGTCTGGAATAAAATAAACATTATTCAAAACTAACAAATTATTTTTCCTAAAATGAAGTATAACTTCTCCCACTGCTTTTGCTGAAACACTTACGCCATTGCCCACTTTCATCGTGTAGTCCCCATCAGGTAGCTCAGTGTAAGAACTAAGACTCTACAAACAAAAACAAACATAATTAGTCACTTCTGAATCAATTATCCAGGCCGATGTATCACCTTCTACTAAACATGTTTCAAGAACTAGCAAATCTAATTTGCCTTGTCCCTTTTTCTTTTTCAGCTCCTCGAGATACTTCTTGCAGTTTCTCTTCCAGTGCCCTTCACCATTGTAGTGGAAACATTTTCCTTTAGGTTTCTGGTCGGAGTTCTTTTTCTTTGCTTTCTTGGTCTTGCCTTTTCTTTGTTCTCGTTCTTCCTTTTATTTTTACCAGATCCTCCTGCAACAATAATGCTTGCTTCTCCTCCTTTACCTTTGTTGGTGGATTTGAAGTTTTGTAGGCCATTCAAGAGTTCAGTAAGGTTGGACCATCTTTTCTTCATAACATAGTTGTTTTTGAACTCATGAAAATCAAAGGAGAGGCTCTCCAAGAAGATGCAAACATGGGTGGCTTCATCGATTTCAGCACCATTGAGTTCTACCTCATGGAGATGATCAATCATGTTCAAAACATGTGCCTTGACTGATGTGCCTTTCTTCATCTTGTCGTTCATGAAAGCCCTAACCGCATCTAAATGAGCCTTCTCTGAAGGAGTGCCAAACGTCGCTTCTAGAGACTTCATTATGTCATAGGCGGTCTCCATCTCCTCATGCTTGTTACGAAGCACATCGCTCATGCTTGCCAACATGTAGCACTTTGCTTTGTTGTTGGCCCTGATTCAGTGATCATAAGGCTCCCGGGCAGTTTTAGATGCGTTAGCTGTGGGTTCTGGAGGACATTCCTCCACTAGGACAAACTTATAGTCATCGTAGACTAATAGTATGTTCATGTTACTTTTCCACTTAGTATAGTTATCACCGTCCAGTTTTTCAGCCGCAAGTAATGTAATTATAGGATTCGGCATATGGCTGGAAAATAGAATATTCATCTAGTTAATTTATGTGCATGAATATCAAGGCATATGTATTTTGGCACAATTAAATATGATGTATGATGCATATGAAAAATACATAAATCATTTCACCACAAAGCCCCTCTCCGGATCTCACAGTTTTGCACTAACGGTGGAGACCAGTGGGTCGTATTGTCATACAACCCTCTCCTACTTATTATTTTGCAAATATGTATTTTATTTGAAAATCATCTCATGTTTTTCAAATCCTGATAAATAAATAATTTATTTTTTAGATATGTGAAATTCTAAAATTTAACTTTTAAATTCAATTTCACATGTAACATTAAATTGATTTTAGCATATGGTTCTTATTTGATTTTATCTTTTGAAAATTCTTTTAAATAAATAAATAAATAATAATAAAATGTGCGTGTATGCATGGCATGTTATAAAAAATATGAGTAGGCACACTATATCTATATGGCATGTTATATGCATGGACATATATTGTACATTCATCAAATAAATATAAGTACAAAAATATGTAATCGACTATTGAGATGGATTTGACCCCGGGTCCCATGGAAAATATAAGTACAACCACAATGAATGAATAATAATTACAACTAAATCAAATAAATAAATAATTACAATAATTATTTTCTTTCAGGTCTTCGATTATTCAATTCTTCATTCATTGGCTTTGTTATTCATCTTCGGGACAGATTTCACCTTTTTACGGGTCTGAAACCCCTCTAGGTCCTTTAACACGTAAAACGAGGGTTTCAAAAACCCTCAGGCTCATTCAGAGTCCTCTGGCTGCTCATCGTGCGCGTTAGGGCACGCGCTGGTCGCATCTGTGCATACGCAGATCGAGCACCGCTGGTGTGCTTAGCGCACCTTGTGAGGCTTCGGGGCAGAATTTGGGGCTGGTGGGCCAGGGCTGGATTGGGTGTCCTCCGGGCTTCTTGTGCATGAAAATTTGAAACCCTAATCTACCTAAAACCCTAGAATTATAATAATTCTAATCCCGAATAAAATTACAAATAATTTTAATTGAACAAATTTAATGCGATCCACAGAACCATATAATTAACGACCAAATTCATCATCAATACATTCATCAACATGAATTAAATATAAAAATCCATAAATACAAGTGCCTGCCCATTACCTACATACATAATTAAATATCGCATATTTAGTGTATTAATTTTGATTATCAAATAATCAGAGAACAAATTAATGTCGTTTATAGACCGCTCTGATACCAATTGTTAGTATTCGATCGGATTCGGATGCAGAAGCGTGTGAGTAGCAGATCATGTATAATAAAAATTTTCATAAAACTTTTGAGATACTCTATAGATTATATTAATTTATACATGAATAAATTAATCACATTAATTTATTTAATAAAAACTCGAATGGGAATTATACCTAGCAGCCGATTAGGAAGATATCTTGAGTTCTTTGACCTCGAACTTTTCTTGCTCCAAAGCTAGTTTAGAAAACCAATGTCTTTCTCATTAATTCCTAGAATCCACGAAGAGATGTGTGTGGGCACACCTGAGACAAAATATTATTAGCAAAAAAAACACTCGAATTTTCACGAACTCCAACGCATGCACGACGTGGAATTTTTAGAGAAAACTTTTCCTTTCCCACTCTACAAATATTCGGCCAAAGGTGTATTTTTTTAGAGAAAAATTGTATCACACAATTTTCTATAATTCTCTTATTTATAGAGTAAAAGTCAAACTCCTAAAACTAATCCAATCTTTATCTCCAAGATAAATTTTATTAATTATCTCCTATTTGAATTTTGAACAAAAAAATCTCCCACTCTTTATCCTTAATATGGCCGGCCACACTTAGAGGATTTGATCCTAGAGATAAGCACCAAATACAGATAGGGACGGAAGAGAAAATCATCCTTTATCCCATAATCTAATTTCGACTCAAATTCAAATTCAAATTCAATTTAAGTCAAACTTAAATTAATTAGAATTCTAAATAGAGTTCCATCTAAGACTATTCCTTAAACACCTTAGAGTTATGGTGTGGTCAAAAACCTAGTTTGAGACATATCCGCATATGGGGGTGCCCAACACACGTGTTGAAAGGAAAGACTGGGAAGCTGGAATCCAGATTAGAAGTGTGTATCTTTGTAGGATATGCAGAAGGGACAATGGAAGGTTTGTTTTACAGTCCTCAAGACCAAAAGGTGTTTGTGTCAACAAACGCAACTTTTCTGGAGCATAACTGTATGATAGATTTCAAGCCTAGAAGTGAAGTTGTGTTAGAAGAGTTACTTCATGATCATATCAGACCACTAACGACAAGAGTTGTTGAATGACATAGAGAAAAGACCATAGTTCCAAGTTAGACTCGGGTGTAACCAGGTCGTAGTGGGAGGGTAATAAGATTACCTGATCGCTACACAGGGCAAGCACACCTTGTCACTGCTGATGATGGCAAGGAAGATCCATTGACTTTTGAGTCGACAATGGAGGACTCTGACTAGGAAAAATGGCAAAAAGCCATGAAACTCGAGATGGATTCAATGTATTCCAACTCGATTTGGGAACTTGAAGATTTACCTTAAGGAGTAAAACCTATCGGGTGCAAATGGATCTTCAAGAGGAAAAGAGGAGCAGATGGACAAGTAAAGACTTATAAAGAGAGACTTGTGGATAAGGGTTATACCCAAAAAGAGGGAGTTGAGTATGAAGAAACTCTCTCGCCGGTAGCTATACTTAAGTCCATCAGGATACTCTTATCCATTGCAGCATGTCTGGACTGTGAGATATAGCAAATGGATATCAACACGGCATTTCTGAGCGGCTATCTTGAAGAAACCATTTACATGCAACAACGAGAGGGTTTCATAGCTGAAGGTTAAGAATAGCAAGTCTACAAACTGAAGAGGTCCATTTATGGACTGAAACTGCCTTCTAGATCATAGAACATCAGGTTTGATGAGGCTATTAAGTCTTATAGATTTGATCAAAATGAAGATGAGCCATGTTTCTACAAGTATAAGAAAGAAAAGAATGCGGTCTTTCTTGTTCTTTATGTGGATGAAATTTTACTCATTGGGAAAGATGTAGAATCCATGTCAGACGTAAAGAAGTGGTTAGCCAACCAATTCCAAATGAAAGATTTGGGAGAGGCAAGCTATGTTCTCGGGATCAAGATTATTCGAGATCGTAAGAACAGGCTGTTGGCGCTATCTCAAGCATCGTATATAGACAAAGTTTTGTCTAGGTTCTCGATGCAAAACTCTAAGAAAGGGAATTTACCCTCAAGGCATGGTATTCATCTTTCTAAAGAGCAATGTCCTAAGACTCCACAGGTTGAAAAGGATATGAGACGGTACCCATATGCTTTAGTTGTCGGGAGCCTTATGTATGTCATGATGTGTACTAGGCTGGATATCTGTTATGCAGTGAGAGTAGAAAGTTGTTATCAGTCTAATCCAGGATTGGATCACTGGATAGTGGTGAAATGCATTCTAAAGTATCTAAGGAGAATGCGAAACTATATGCTAATATATTTTGGAGGAGATTTGTGTAACGTCCCAATTTTCAGGCTTAAACTTTTATATTAATTTTGTATGAAGGAATTGTAAGAGAAACGATAAAGGAGTTTAAGGATTAAATTGAAGGCCTTGGGGGGCGAGATTGTAAGAATTTTCATATTTAGGGGTCAGATTGCAATATAAGAAAAAAAAAGGGTAAGCTACCTTTCACGTGGCATGGCTGGAACTTCAGCCAAGCCACTAATGTTTCTTCTTTAGCCACGTTGAGAGGATGGGATATTATAGGAAGAAAAAAAAATTTCAGTCACGTCTCTCTTTCACTCTCTCTTTCTCATCTCTTTATCCGACCCTCTCTATCTCCCTCCCAGAAAAAAAATGCTTTGATTTAGTTAGAAAACAAAAGGCTTTCTTCAAAATTCTTTAGGTAAGCCAGTTTTGAGAATGATTTTGTAGAACCTTGAAGTGTTGCATGTGGTTTTCATGATTAAAGAGGTATGGGACTTTGATTTCTCTTATCCTTTGTCTCCAAATCCCGTTTTTAGTTTAAACCGTGATCTCTTTGTCCTAATTGTTGCTGAATGAGGTTCTAATCCCATAAACAAGTGAAAACCCACAAAGCTTGGCCTTCTAGGGTTCATACAAATTTAGGATTTTGACCAATTTTCTGAGTAATCCGAATCTTAGGAGATTTCTTGTAGGGTTTGTTTGATTTTTCAATCTTTTTAAAATTCGTAACTTTCCATTCTTCTTTGGCATTATTTTGTGGTTTTGTATAATGAATGATTTCGATATTTGTCAAAAACCTCTTGTTTTGCTATTGTTTGATAAATCCTTTATCTTCCTAGTTATGTTTCCTGAGATTTGATGATTTCTACTATTATATTCAAGTTGGGGTATGAATTTTGTCTTGCATGCTATTAAATCCAGATTTTCCCAAAAATTTGTATTTTATTTCAATGTTTCAAATTTACAAAAGGTGTTAAAAATCCCTTTGATGATATGTTCTTGCTAGTGTAATTGCTTAGCAACTAGTTCTATGGTTAAAGTTTGATGTTGTTCATTTTCAGAAATTCTTTAGCTTGAATCTCATGTGTTTAATTGTCACGCCCCGGAACAGGGGTCGGTGACATGGAGCTCGATTAGGGGTTAAACGCATGGTAATTAAGGAAATCCCCGACGAGCCCCACACTCAATTTAAAATAAATCACAGGGTCTATCCACAGGATCTCATTATCGTATATACATGAACATGTAAATAAGCATTACATTACATCATCCACGTCTAGAAATCAAAATATCAGAGTTTATAAATTCTTACATTTATCCAAGAGAATGAACACAATCCTCACTTGATCGAACGGTAGCAAATAATCCAGCTACTCCGCACCGCTCCTAGAGTCGCCTGGGAGGGGTTTAATACATTTGAAACATAGAAACATGAGCGAAAGGCCCAGTAGGATATAATTTGGCATAACTTTATAAATAAATGAATAAATAAATGAGCGAGTAAATAAATAAATGGATAAGTAAATAAAATAAGACATTCAGTCCCGACACAACAGCTGGAACCTCACATCCTTTTTCTCAAAGGAAATATAACTGAAAATCATCGTATTACAAGCATCAACAAGTAATTTATACTGTGATAAATTACTTACACAACCACATGCACAAGCCATATCACCCCTGGGATTTCGGGTCCTGCCCCCATGGATGCACTCTCCACATCATATCTTGGCCATCAGCCAGTTTACCAATTCGCAAGATCTCTTATCTTAAGAAATCATTCATTAAACTTTATGAAATCGTTCGTTTTAAACTCATGAACTACAATAAGCCATGAGTCCCATGAACTACAACAAGCGATGGTCCCATGTACTACAACAAGCCATGGATACCATGACCTACACAAGCCATGGGTTTTAAATACTTTTCTTTCGCAAACAAGTCCTTTTCTTTAAAACATTTGCAAGGCCAAAATCCTTTTGAAAAATCAGGCTCACAAGAAAAGGGATAGAAATCCTACCTCAAAAATATCAAACCTGTGGCTAGCGGTGCACTATTCCGGCTTCTGCTTCCTCAAGCTACTTAATCCGAGTCCTCAGCTAGCACTGATAGAAGACAATACTTTAGGATTCAATTCTCATTCCTAAAGCAATTCAGTCTCAATTATATCCTTTGATTTCCTATTAGTGTGCCATAATTCAATTACCGGTTTCACAAACCTTTTCACGTTTCAAATCATCATTCCAAGGGTTTTCAATCTCAAAACATGGATTAAAGATGCTAATCCATCTAGTCTAGGTCCCAAAATGAAGCTAATTTGGGTCCTCCTCGAAAACAGAGGTCAAAACAGCATTTTCAGGCCAAACGGGGTCAAACCCCATGTACACCGGTCGACCGGTGACAGAACAGTGCATCACCACCGGTTGACCGGTGGTGTGAAATCCGGTCAACCAGACAGGTCGACCGGTCAGGCCAATGCAATCCAGTCGATCGGTGAAGAACACCAGTGCGAGAAAACTCATAAAATCAGTCTAAAAACCTGTAAATCCAGTCCCAAATCACAATATCTCAAGGGACAACCACTAGATCCGGGTTCTAGGCACTAAATCAAGTCCAAAGAACCTAAGATCTCCAATTTCTGCCATAGTTTTACTCAAAATCCATAAAAATCCGTTTTAAACCAAAATAAGTTTTTAAATATGAAAAACTTGAGATTCAAGAGAGGTTCTTTCAGTAATCTTACCTCGAATCCTTCTCTTGACGTTGAAAACTTTTTTAAATCTTTCCTTGGTTCAAGATCCGGTTGATTTTGAAGCAAAACGGGAGAGAGAGTGAGTGTGAGAGAATGAGAGAGTAAGAGAGTGAAAGAGAGAGAGAGTGCTCGGGAAGGAAAAGGAAAAGGAAGGAAAGAAAAGAAAAGAAAAGAAAAGGAAAGGAAAAAGGACAGGTGTCACAAACTAAAAAGACAGTCCAGAAATGTGCCCATACACACTTATGGGTAAAAATATAAATACTGAGAATATTTAAACACCTTGGAATTATTTAAATTCACACGTCAGAAACATTCATTAATTAATAACCAATTAATTAATTTAGATCAAGCACACTAATAAATCTCAATTACTTTAATTAATCTTATTTAATTCTGTCACGCCCCTAAACCGGGGTTGGTGATGTGGAGGCTCGTTTAGAAACTTAAACCTGTTTGAGAGAGAGTGATTAGCAAAATAATTTAATTCCTTTCAAATCTAAAACATTCAGGTATTTCCAAACGAGCCCCTGCATTCAAGAGAAATTTAATTTCAAGAACGGTGGTGGAATTTCCAACCAAACCAGTTTTAAAACCACATCACTGGTATCATGTCAGGAATTCCCACAGGGGTTTAGCATACATGAATATAAACATAAGTAAATGTGACATCAACCACAATCTAGCAACATTTAAGTTTACAAACCATAATCTCTTATACATGCCTTGAAATAAAAGATAGAAGGGTTACAACTCTTTGCTTCCCGAGATCAAGTCCACACCACCGGTAATAGCTACCTATTCCGCACCACTCCTCGCGTCGCCTGGAGGGGTTTAATACATTTAAAAACAGAAAAAGGTGAGCGAAAGGCCCAGTAGGATATAGATTTTATAAAGCATTTAAAATAAAGGTACTCACGGTCCGAAAATATGCATCCAGAACCGATCATCCCTTTTTAGAAAAGGAAATACTCACAATAGAAATATCTGTATAATGAAAGTGTGCAGCTCATCATACCACTAAACAAGAAGCGGTAAAAATGTCTGTCTAGGAAAAGTGCAGAGCCATCATTCCACTAAACAAGAAGCGGATCCGTACGGGTTTCGGGACCTGCCCCCCAAGGATGCGATTCCCACATCCCGATCTCTAAGGCCACCATGCATTGTATCATTTCTTAAAATATTTCATTTTAAGAATTGATAC
>NW_010361196.1:516310-516747 GCF_000414095.1 Morus notabilis | reverse complement strand
TCTGCTTGACTTGCTGTATTAGAATTGGCGTTGAAACCAAGTTGTACACCATAGCTTGGTTAGGATCCTCATAATACTGAAGATCATAATCACCTACAATTTCACTCCGTTTCCAATCTTCCAATACCAAAGATGCTAGGATTCCTGGAGTCTTTCTACTGAGAGCGTCCGCTACCACGTTGGCTTTTCCAGGATGATACTGCAAGGTGAAGTCATAATCCTCCATGTATTCCATCCATCTTCTTTGTCTCAGATTTAAGTCCTTCTGGGTGAACAGATACTTCAAACTCTTATGATCGGAGAAGATATGAAATTTTACTCCATAGAGGTAGGATCTCCATATCTTGAGAGCAAAAATCATTGCTGCTAACTCTAGATCATGCGTGGGGTAGTTCTATTCATGTGGCTTCAGTTGACGAGATGCATAGGCCACCACA
>NW_010361196.1:499908-512471 GCF_000414095.1 Morus notabilis | reverse complement strand
GGCCAAACTGCCGAGAGAGAGAGAGAGGGAGAGAGAAACCCGGAAAGAGAGAGCAAGAGAGAGAGAGGACGCCGGCGGGAGGAAGCCCGGAGAGAGAGGTGGCCGGCGGTGGAAGAAAATGGAGAAAGAGAGAGAGAGAGAGAGGTTGTGCGTGGGAGAACCAGAGAAGAAGAAGAAGAAAAAAAAGAAAAGGAAAGAAAGAGAGAGGGGGGGGGCTGGGCGCACGGGAAGGAAATGGGGGGAAAAGAAAAGAAAAAAAAAAGAAAAAGAAAAAGAAAAGAAAAGGAAAAAGAAAAAGAAAAATGAAAAAAAAGAAAAATGTATTAAATTTAAGTGTGTTTTCCAAAAATCTTTGGGGTGTAATTATAAATATTGAAAATGACTTAAAGTCTCTTAATTAATTATGAAAATCAAATTAGACACACTAATAATCCACAGTTTAGCATAATTAAACATGTTTAATTCTAAAGGGCGTTACAAATTCTCTGGGGTGTTACATTAATGTTCTAATTTCATAATTAGTAAAGTAATTGTAATTCAACATGGAGTTGTGAGTGACTAAAGAATACTTTCCCTTTTGAGGTTTGTGTATAGTTAGGTTTGGATTATAACAACATGTTTTGATTTAACAAGCTTCTCTAGCCTTTGCATCCTATTTATGAACCTTAAGAGTTTAATTTGGATGACTTAAGGTTTGTACCAGCCATGTGGGAGTCATTAGCAGGGATTTCTCTTTTTAGTTAGCGTGAAGAATGACGGTTTATTGAAACATGTAAGAGCTGCCTAAGGAAAAGAATGAAACTGTATCTCCTTGCTTAGGTTTTGATCTAACTGATTGTAAGGTCATAAAAAAAAGACGTTATAAGCTTCGATTAGAGGCAAGAATCACCTTAAACGGATAACCGTAGCCGAAGATATGAAATTTTGAAGTTGGACGTAGTTGTTGTAATTCTGCAGAAAAATCAGCAATTCATGATCTGGTGCAACGTGTTTTTGTAGGCATTAATGGACCTACAACAAAGTTTATGATAGCTCCTTGGAAAGCCCTAGATGTCTACCTCGAATTGGCACTGATTCTATAGTTTTTGAGGCTACATAAAATATTTTGTGAATATTCTCGTAGCAGTCGTAAAACTGCCATTTCCACAAACTGATAAAACAAAGAACTGAGGTTCCTACTTTTTGAAATGGGAGTTCTGCACCTAAACCACCTTTGCTATCATTTAGAATAGGTTATTAGTGATGTGTGAGAGTTGAAATCACCTCATTTTGAGTTTTGTAGCTCGAGTTGTGCGCATAAGAAATTTCATATAGAAACTTTCTAAAAGCTGTCAAAAACAGGAAAAACAGAATTTTGATTTCTTGAAAACTGTTTTTGAGGTACTTAGAGAAGTTAGATTTAGACGTATGATAGCTCATTGGAAAGCTATACATGTCTACTTTGTTTTAGAGTTAATTTTGGAATTTTTAAAGATAGAGAAAATATTTTATGAATTTTCTTCTCAAGATTGACGAATCTGTGAAATTATAGTTTTCAGGGGCATATGATTATGAATTAGAAATTGATTTATGGCTGAGCTATTGAGCTCTAACAATAATGGCCAATTTGTTTATTTTGAACAGTAGAAAGGAAAATGAAAGAGGGAAGCGAAGAGAGTTAAATTCAGATTTTGCTAAGCAACTCAGGTAAGTAGAGTATGACTTCTCTGTAGCACTTGTAAACTTTGTTTGATAGACTTTCTATGGAATATCAAGTATGCTATTATGTGAATTTTTGTGACATTGTCAATGTGTATGTTTTGTGAAGGCATGCTTATGTTAATATATTGTACACAAAGCAGAGCATCACGTGGATTCTCAACTTACTTGTGATTGAGCACATAATAACATGCATGATAGGCCGGTACTGTCAAGTCCTCAGAGGACTCTTATTGGGATATGGTGATTGATGAAATTGTGAATGAGCCGCGTAAGTCTCTCGAGTGAAGTGGGTGATGACAGAGATTATATTGTGATATTGAGAAATTGTGATTTGAATGCACTGGTCGTTCCCTTGAGCTAAGTGGGTGATGATGGGGAATCTGATATGGTGATTTGAGAAATTGGCATGTGGTCAGATTGTGAAAAAGTCAGCTGCAGTACCGGGAGGGCCCTAGAGATATATAGTGCACGTGCATACAGTGTAAGAATTGATTAGCATAAGTTACCTAGGATGTTGTGATGCATGCGTATGTTAAAATAAGATTGTGTAATTGTAGCTCTACTTACTGAGCCTGTAGTACATTAAAGTTTAGTCTGTGCTATAGGTAAAGGTAAGAACAAAGCAGAACAATAAGTTGCAGAGCTGGCTTCGTTGACCGTTGTACGTATGATTGGACCGAGGAAGCTGCACGCGTATTATTTTGGGTTTGTAAATACATATATTTTGGAGTTAAACTCATAAACCTTGGATGACTATATAATTATAATTATGGCTAGGAAACCTGATAGGAATGGTGCATTAACGAAATTTTATTTAAGCAAAAATTTTGACACACCATAGCTTTCACATAAGTGAAAAGTGAAGGATTGACATTGTGGCACATCCTTAGGATTAATCGTAAGAGAGACTTGAAAAGAGATGGTATAAAAAGGGTGTCACAATTGTGGTATCAGAGTTAGAGTTTAGTCATTTTTGTAGACAACTCCATATGTACAAGTCACGAAGACGGCGAGCCTGCTCACTGTAAGTTGTGTATTTCGTAAATTTTGCATTTATGAGTATATGGTTTATGAAAATCTAATGTGCATAGGTTAAAGAAATAGTTACCGAGGTAACTAGTAGATCACGAATAATAACTAGTGAAGTGGCATACTACGGAAATGTGGTTGAGGCAGCGAAACCTCCAATGTTCTTGGATGAGGAGAACACTATAATAGTGGAAAATTGGACCACTCGGATGCCCATAATTTTTCGTGTGCACAACATTCCCCACAAGTTTAGGGCAAGGATAGTGACTATGTATTTAAGGGAATACCCAACCGTTCGGTGGGAGATTTCCCAAGATGGAACAACAAAAGAAATGACATGGAATAGGTTTCAGTTTGCAATAGAAAGACAATTTAGCCAAAACTTTGGAGGTTCTCTCGGGGAGAGAAGAAAGCTTGAAAGTTTCACCGATAGTGACACTAAATAACTAGGAATTTGGAGATGGAATTTGTGATATATTGTAAATAATTGTGGATAATGAATACGTACTGTGTTGAACTTCGATTCAGGTGTTGCGTGGATGTTTGGAATAATGTTACTTTGAGTAATACTATTTTGATCAGGAAATGAGTATTTAGTATTTATTGACTAAGAGTGAATGCTTGATAAATGATGTGCATGTAGGAATAACGTACACACACTAGTACATTAAAACAAATGGCATGTGGAAGATCTCGTAACATTCCTTGATGAGAGCAATCAGAACCAGCTCATCGGGGAGATGGTAATGAACTCAGAAATGACGCTCCCTAAGTGCCTCCTGCTAGGGCACAAGTGGATGAGATAGCAAGATTACAGGAAGCAGTAAGGCTACAAGTGGAGAAAATTCACTAGCAAAACAAGAGACTTAATGCCTTCATGGAACGAATTAAGGCTAATATGAATCCACCGCCACAACAACAACAACTGCCATTACCACTGCAATCGGCACGGGATCAGAATGAGGCTCAAGTGGGAGAGCCAGTGTATGAACGATTTAGGAAGCAACGACCTCTGACATTTGAGGGGGACACTGATCCATTAATTGTTGAAGAATGGAGGTGTAGTCTTGAGAAGATTTTTGACTTCATGAAGTTGATAGATAAGGAAAAAGTGGCATGTGCGGTGTATCAAATGAAGAACAATGCAAGAATTTGGTGGGACATTGTTAAGAGGACCGTGCATGTGAATACTCTAACCTGGACGGGATCTCTGGAGCTGTTAAACTCTAAATACTACAATGCTAACATTCTGGATGCAGAAATGGATGAGTTTCAAGAGTTAAAGCAAGGGAACTCTACCGTGATTGAATATGCGCAGAAGTTCGATCAATTGTCAAGATTTGCACTCGGATTGGTAGCAACAGAAAATGAGAGAAAAAGGAGGTTTATGAAAGGTCTAAGGTCAGATTTGGCAAAGTTAGTGGATGCTGGTGAGATGGGGCCATGCACCTATGCATAAGCTATTGAGCGAGCGATTCAGAAAGAAATGTGGGAAAATGTTGAAAAAAGACAGGCTCAATTTTTAGGGACCAAGGGTGACACCGGTTCTAATTCTCAGTCTCATTTTAGCAGCCGAGGGAATTTTCAACAAAGAGGGAATTTTGGAACAGAGGAGGACAAGGACCCCAGCGGGAAAATTTTAGAAATCGAGGCAATAGGTACTTTAGAAATAATAACCGAGGCGGAAGAAGCAACCGAGGTAGAGACGGGTAAGGAAATTAGAACATGCTGAATCGAGGAGATGACTGGAGACAACAGGGCCAACGGGGCTTTGAGTTGTGGCCATACTGCAACAACTGCCAGCGCCGACATCGTGGAGAATGTTGGACGAAGAACTTTAGGTGTTATACTTGTGAAAAGCCTGGGCATTATGCTAGAGATTGCCTAGACAACCTAAAACAAGGAGGACGTGGTGGAAATCAACAGAAGACAAATGCTCAAGTGTTTACCCTGACTCAAGGTGAAGTGGAGGCTAGACCTTTCGAAGTTATTCAGGTCAGCTCTCTATGGCTGAAACTACTACATATGCATTAATAGACTCAGGTGCTTCTCACTCTTTTATTGTTGTGAGCTTCGCTATAAAGTTAGGGAGAATGCCAAACGAGCTAGGGGAAGTGTGTAGAGTGTTTTTACCTTCAGGAGATAGTTTGAAGTTCCAATCTTGGCTTAGAGCAGTGCCTATTGTCATTTTTGGTAGAGAATTGTATGTAAATCTAATCATACTAGAGATGTATGATTATGATGTCATATTGGGGATGGACTGGCTAGCATAGTATAATGTTGTGATAGACTGTAAAAAGAAGAAAGTGATCTTCTTGCCCTCTGGAGAGAGAGAAGCATTCGAGTTTCGTGGAATCTCCCGCAAACAGAAATTGCCAATTATATCAGCTATGAAGGCTTATAAAATGCTAGCTAGTGGTTGTGTTGGATATATAGCTAATATTATAGACACGACGTGGAAAGTAATGCTTGAGCCTAAAGACGTTCCAGTGGTTCCAGATTTCTTGAATGTTTTTCTGGAGAATTTACCTGGTCTGCCACCAGATCGAGAGTTGGAGTTTGTGATTGAGTTATTACCTGGAATTGCACCGATTTCTAAAGCTCCATATCGTATGGGCCCAGCGAAACTGAAGGAATTGAAGACACAATTGTAAGAATTATTGGATAAAAAGTTTATTAGGCCAAGTTATTCACCTTGGGGAGCACCGGTGTTGTTCGTTAAGAAGAAGGATGGCACGATGAGGATGTACATTGATTATCGAGAGCTAAATAAGGTTACCATAAAGAACAAGTATCCTCTGCCGATGATTGATGATTTGTTTGATCAGCTCCAAGGTGCAACAGTCTTCTCGAAGATTGATTTGAGATCGGGGTACCATCAGCTGAAAGTTTGAGAAGAGGACATTCCCAAGATAGTATTCTGAGCTAGATATGGCCAGTATAAGTTTCTAGTAATGTCATTTGGATTGACTAATACCCCAGCAGTGTTCATGGATCTCATGAATCAAGTATTTGAAGAATATCTTGATAAATTCATGATCGTATTCATTGATGATATACTAGTGTATTCGCGAACGGAGCAAGAGCATAAGGTACACCTGCGATTAGTGTTACAAAGGTTGCAAGAGAAGAAATTGTACGCCAAGTTCAAGAAATGTGAGTTTTGGTTGGAGAAAGTGTCATTTCTTGGACATATGGTCTCAAGGGAAGGAATTTTAGTGGATCCATCTAAGGTAGAAGCCGTGAATCAATGGAAGAGGCCGAATAATGCTACTGAAGTTTGTAGCTTACTCAGATTAGCAGGGTATTACCGACGCTTCGTCAAAGGATTCTCAAGAGTTATGCAACCTTTGACTCAACTCACTTGCAAGAACATCAAGTTTGAGTGGACAGACAAATGCGAGGAATGCTTTCAAGAATTAAAGAAGCGATTAACTTCAACTCCAATTTTGGCTATTCCTTCGGGTAGTGAAGGATATGTGATATATAGTGATGCCTCTGGACTAGGTTTGGGAGCAATATTAATGCAACATAGAAAGGTAATTGCCTATGCTTCTCGGCAATTAAAAGACTTTGAAAAGAATTATCCGACGCATGACCTTGAGTTAGTCGCTGTAGTGTTTGCATTGAAGATATGGAGACACTATCTATATGGAGTACACTGTGACATTTACACAGACCATAAGAGTCTGAAGTATATCTTCACACAGAAGGAGTTAAACATGAGTAAACGAAGATGGTTGGAATTTGTAAATGATTATGATTGTGATATCCATTACCATCCAGGTAAGGCGAATAAAGTCGCTGATGCCTTAAGTAGGAAGAGAGTGGCCAGTTTGGCTACTTTACCTCAAATACCAGGTCCGTTGAGAAACGATTTGAGTAAACTGGAGATAGAGTTTGTAGTGGGATAGTTATCTACACTATCTCTACAACCGATGATCATGGAAGAGATTAAGGGTAAACAACATTTAGACCCTCTAATTTAACAGTTGAAGCATGAAGTCATAAAGGATAGGCGTCCAAATTTTCAAATCTCAAAAGATGGTGTGTTCGAATTTAAAGGTCAATTGTGTGTTCCTGATGATGAAGAAATTAAACGACAAATTTTGTATGAAGTTCATAATACGCTGTATTCGATGCATCCTGGTACAACAAAAATGTATCAAGATCTGAGGAGTTATTTTTGGTGGCCTGGAATGAAGAAGGATGTAGTGGAGTATGTTGCTAAATATTTAACTTACCAACAAGTGAAAGCTGAGCACCAAAAACTCGGTGGATTACTACAACTGTTGGAAAATAATGGCATTGAGTGCGCAGCAGAATTTTAAAAATTTAATCAACGTCAAAGCCAACCAAGAACATGTTCATGATGCTATATAACATAAATACTAAAGATCTAAATCATACCTTTTGAGATTTAGAAAACTACACGTTTGACAGATGAAAGCGTTCCTAACAGCAACCGAAAGAGCCTCAACCAACTGGTCTTCTTTGCTATTCTTGTTTCCACGATCGGAGTGCGGGTGGGCACACATCGTTCAATCTCTTCTTGGTATTCTTGATCTCCTTCCAATCACAAGAGAGCCAAAGAAAAAATTGTTCTTGAGAATTAAACAATTTTTCCTCTCAGGAATCTTTTTCAATAGCCTCCAAAAAGTCTCTCAAGTGATCTTATGAGTAATGTGACTTAATAGGCTATTTATAGTGTTTAGAAAGTCATACTCCCGTAATAATTAGGTTTTTCAAAGTTCTAATCGCATCCAGAGTCAATTTTGCCACGTCAGCATGCATTTTACGTTACAACCAGTCGACCGGTGACAGAGACGTTATAACTCACCGGTCGACCTGTCTTCACTAACCGGTCGACCTGTCTGCATTGACGAAAGTTGTTTTCCTAGTTTTTCAACACGGAAAACTTGCATAGAGCCTCAGTTTTGATTCAAGCAACCCAATAGAGAAATTACCTGATCAAAACAGTCATATAATAGTCTTCCCATATTAAACAACTCTTAAAACAATAATTCAACCAATTTATCTAGAATTAATTTATCAATTAATTCACCCAATAAATCATTCATGAATTAACTTTGAACCTCTTTTATGGAAATAACACAAGTTACCAATGTGTAGGAAATACGCCGTATCGTTACAGGAAATTATGTGAGCTAGCAAAGGGACCCGATGGACATATATAAATCAAGCTCCTATAATCACAATGCTACTTGTAAACCAACAAGTCCGTCTCATGATTATAAAACTCTAGCGCTATTCCACTAAAAGCCTAGAGCTGCACTCTCGATTTATATAGCGTATTTACAAAGCTCTGATTAGCTCTAGTCCATGACTCAATATATTAGTGTATCATCCCCATAGGATACCCATAATCGACTCGAGGTCAAGTTCCATTTTACCTTCCCGATTACATTTATCTTCTGTTCCATTATCATAGCATCAGAAAAATACTGTTCGTACCATTACAAATAGTAAACCATTAGATAAGACAGAGTAGTCTAATGGCCGAGCGCTCGTATTTTCCAATCCATTGATAATGCATAAGAGGATATCATTGACTCTTTATAGGAGCTATGGATACCACTATCTATGAATAACGAATCTATGCATACATGAGTCATACCCCCAATGTACCGGCAAGCGTACCTTTACATAATGTCAGGATGTCTCCCTTTAGTACATCAAAGGATACAAATCAAGCATACGGGTTCATCATCCATCTCAGGATTAAGATGACAACATATAATTCGTCAAAAGTAATTATTTTATTCAAACAGAATTATTAATTAAAACAATTTAACTTTGGTCCGATCCAATATAGATTTCACCATTAGAAACTATATCAATGTCTCCACCCATGGAGTCCCACCTCCGACGACCAAGACAAGCCGTCTCCGTTAGGAAGTAGACAACATAACAATCTTAACATGAATAAAGTGCCCAACTTTATTCTCTCGATTGTGGATCCTAAGATTTAGACTATCATCTTTAGATTCTTGTCTTCCGCATGTTCTTCACATTACATGCATGACCTAAAGATTTAGAATGACAGTCTCAGACTTTCAGTTTGCTTCTCATACATTTAACTATTATGAACATAAAGAGGACAATACATAGATATATGAAATAAACAAATCTTTATTAATAGTCAAAATGTCTCAAAGAATATTGTTACATTTATTCCTAAGGGCATAAATGCTAACACAACTACTGGAGATTCCAGAATGGAAGTGGGAACAAATTGCCATCGATTTTGTTTCAGGATTGCCGAGAACCGTGAATGACCAAATTGGCTCAATTCCTACCAGTGAGAACAACTTATATGGTTGATAAGCTAGCAGAGATATACATACAAGAGATATTGAGACTACATGGAGTCCCACATTCCATAGTCTTTGACAGAGATAGCAGATTTACATCGACATTCTAGAAGAAGTTACAAGAAGGCCTTGAGACAAGATTGAAGTTCAGGACCGTGATGCATCCTCAGACAGACGGTCAAACGGAACGTACTATACAGACCTTGAAAGATATGTTAAGAGCTTGCGTGTTAGATTTTCAGGGATCATAGAGTAGATATCTACCTCTGATTGAGTTTTCTTATAATAGCAGCTACCAGGAGTCCACCAAAGCTGGTCCGTATGAAATTTTATATGGTCGTAAATGTCGTTCACTGATACACTAGCATGAAATAGGAGAGCACAGATATTTGGGTCCAGAACTTGTAGACTAAGCCAATCAAGCTATTAAGAAAATCAAGGAAAGATTGAAAGTCTCTCAAGATCGACAGAAGAAGTATGCGGATAAAAGATGACGAACACTAGAATTTGAAATAGGCGACAAGGTATTTCTGAAAGTTGCACTAGTCCGGGGAGTAATGAGGTTTGGAAAGAAGGGTAAATTAAGCCTTAGGTACATTGGGCCCTTTGAGATTATTGAGTGCATAGGAAAAGCTGCATATAGACTAGCCCTTCCACCGAGGCTGTCTAGAGTGCATGATGTGTTCCATGTGTCCATGCTATGGAAATATTTGTGGGAACCATCTCATGTGTTCAGTTATGAAACGATAGACGTGGATTCTGAACTATCTTACCAAGAACAACCTATAAAAATTCTAGACAGAAAAGAGAAGGAATTGCGGAACAAGACCATCCCACTTGTGAAGATCCTTTGGAGGAATCATGCAGTCGAAGAAGTGACTTGGGAGTTAGAAGAAGATATGAGAAAGAACTTCCTGGTTTTGTTTTAAGTTTCAGCGATGAAACTTTTGTATGTTATAGGGAATTGTAACGTCCCAATTTTCAGGCTTAAACTTTTGTATTAATTTTGTATGAAGGAATTGTAAGAGAAATGATAAAGGAGTTTAAGGATTAAATTGCAAGGCCTTAGGGGGCAAGATTGTAAGAATTTTCATATTTAGGGGCCAGATTGCAATATAAGAAAAAAAAGGGCAAGCTGCCTTTCACGTGGCATGGCTTGAACTTCAGCAAAGCCACTAGTGTTTCTTCTTTTGCCACGTTGAGAGGATGGGATATTATAGGAAGGAAAAATTTTTTTCACTCACGTCTCTCTTTCACTCTCTCTTTCTCATCTCTCTGTCCGACCCTCTCTATCTCCCTCCCATAAAAAAAATGCTTTCATTAGTTAGAAAACAAAGGGCTTTCTTCAAAATTCTTTAGGTAACCCAGTTTTGAGAATAATTTTGTAGAACCTTGAAGTGTTGCATGTGGTTTTCATGATTAAAGAGGTATGGAACTTTGATTTCTCTTATCCACTGTCTCCAAATCCAGTTTTTAGTTTAAGCCTTGAGCTCTTTGTCCTAATTGTTGTTGAATGAGGTTCTAATCCCATAAACAAGTGAAAAGCCACAAAGCTTGGCCTTCTAGGGTTCATACAAATTTAGGATTTTGACCAATTTTCTGAGTAATCCGAATCTTAGGAGATTTCTTGTAGGGGGCTTTTTGGGATTTTTAGTGTTTTTTAAGGTTTATTTAGGGTTTATTTAGGGTTTTTAGGGATTTTTTAGGGGTTTTTTTGGATTTTTTTGGGTTTCGTTGGGTTTTTAGGGTTTTTAGGGGTTAATTTGTGTGGTCGCTACATGAAAATCCATGAACCGTTCATGACACTTTGATTGTTGTAATTCACATAGGAATATAGTGGGTTAGCAATTGAGGGGACTTCCGAGTGGAGCATGACTATATGATAGATTTTAAGCCTAGAAGTAAAATAGTATTGGAAGAGTTACTTTCCGATGAGATCGGACCACAGCCGACAAGAGTTGTCAGACCACTCAAAGAAAAGACCACAGTTCCTGATCAGACTCCTAAGGCACCTCATCATAGTGACTGAAGACGGCCATAACTTTTGATCCTGAAATCGTTGCTGGGCCTATAATATACCAATTCAAAGCTCCTTTCGAGCTCTACAAACATGGCAGCGCGTAGCCCGCCAACCCAATTTTTGGGGCCAAAATTCACTTGTTTTCATCAGTTTCAGAGGAAAAAAATCGGAGAACTATGTTTGATATTTCAATCTTTTTCAAATTCTTAACTTTCCATTCTTCTTTGGCATTATTTTTTGGTTTTGTATAATGAATGATTTCGATATTTGTCAAAAACCTCTTGTTTTGCTATTGTTTGATAAATCCTTTATCTTCCTAGTTATGTTTCCTGAGATTTGATGATTTCTACTATTATATTCAAGTTGGGGTACGAATTTTGTCTTGCATGCTATTAAATCCAGATTTCCCCAAAAATTTGTGTTTTATTTCAATGTTTCAAATTTACAAAAGGTGTTAAAAATCCCTTTGATGATGTGTTCTTGCTAGTGTAATTGCTTAGCAACTAGTTCTATGGTTAAAGTTTGATGTTGTTCATTTTCAGAAATTCTTTAGCTTGAATCTCAAGTGTTTAATGTTCTAATTTCATAATTAGTAAAGTAATTGTAGTTTAACGTGGAGTTGTGAGTGACTAAAGAATACTTTCCCTTTTGTGGTTTCTGTATAGTTAGGTTTGGATTATAACAACATGTTTTGATTTAACAAGCTTCTCTATAGATTTAATAGCATAAAATTTTTGAGATACTCTATATATTATATTAATTTATGCACAAATAAATTAATCACATTAATTTATATATATCAAGAACTCAATCAGGATAAATACCTAGAAGCCGACTCGGATGATAACTTGAGTACTTTGACCACGAACAGTCCTTGCTCCAAGCTTTGTGTTTAGAAAACCAAAGTCTTCCACGTCGATTCCTTGATTCCATGTAGACGTGTGTGTGGGCACACGCGAGACAAGACAGGTTTCAAAAACACTCAAATTTCCACAAACACCAACGCATGCACGATGTGAAATTTTTGGGAGAAAACTTTTTCCTCTCTTTTTCCTCTTGAGAATTTCGGCCACCTTAATTCTTAGGGCAGAAAATTGTTTTCAAAAATTGTCTCCACAATTTTCTATCATTCTCATATTTAAAGAGTAGAAGTCAAACTTCAAAACAAAATCAAATCTCTATCTCCTATCTGAATTTGGAACAACAAAATCTCCTCTACTTATCCATAAAGTGGCCGGCCACCCCTTAGGGTTTTTACCCTGTGTGTGGCACCAATAACAGATATGGAAGGAAGAGAAATCATCCTTTATCCTGTAGTCTAATTTTAATTCAAATTCAAATTCGAATTTAAGTCAAACTTAAATTAATTTGAATTCTAAATTGAACAACTTATCAAATAAGTTTAAAAGGATAAATTTAAATTATGTTCACAATTCAAATTCAAATTTAAATAATAATTAATTCTAAATAATAATTAA
>NW_010361196.1:498120-499643 GCF_000414095.1 Morus notabilis | reverse complement strand
AGTACCATTGATTCTTTAATGGATAGTGATTCATAAAACACATTCATGAACCAGAGCGCTCTTACTAATCCAAGTACCGAATCAACACTCAAGAGAATTATTTATCTACTTCTTTCTCAAGAAAGAATGAATTCCATCTCGTATAATAACATTCCTAGCTACCTATTTCATCATGTCTCCAAAATACAAAGAATAGGATTCAAGGTCTCAAAATCCGTACCAAGTAAATTAAAAGACATAAATCCATAAATAGGAGTTTGTTAAGAACTCAAGATTAAGATCATTCTATATATGACCATCGGTAGACTCAATTAGAATTTCTATGCTTAACGGAAATTATTAGAAATTCATATTGTGTCTGTGTCCATGTTCCACACAATCTCATTATGTGAAATACACTCATTCAATATCTCACCATATTAACTGTGGGGATAACACCGTTCCATTCTAAATGGGAATGACACGTATTAGTAATGTTCTAATTAAAGATTCTAAACTTTAATTAGATTTATTACGAACATCACTTTTTGATTATTATCCTTAAACATTATCCTCTCGTATACAACACTTATATACCATGTTGAAGGTTACATAAATAATCAAGGAATTTTTATTTTATATTCATAAAATATTCATAAATATATGTACATAAAATGATGAATAAACTCTTTTATTAAATAAATAATAAATATCCTATTACATCTCATGCTTCTAGGACACTATTCCCAACAATCTCCCACTTATCCTAAAGGAGGTGTGTCATGTCACTAATCCTAAATCCATCTAAGTGCCGATCAAATACATTCAATGGCAATGTCTTGGTGAACGGGTCAGCAAAGTTGTCCTCTGACGCGATCTTCAGAACCGCTACTGTAGGATCTAGTTGTGATTTTTAATGAAAAATCATTTGAACAACAACAAACTTGTAGGCGGAATTTCAAAAAATTTTAACATATCCCTTTAATTCCAAATTAAATGTAAACCACAACGAGAGATACATGCATGATATATGTTTATAGACAAAGGAATAAAATGACAATCATACCTTTGTGACGATTGAATCAAAAATGACCGCAAGGATCTTGTCTCACTATCTCACGTTCCGAGATGGAGAATTGCCGTGAAACAAGATCGTTGATCTATCGATACGATCACACCAAAAACCACTCGTTGATTCAAGACTATGACTCTAAGTGTTTTGGGATGAGAGAGTGGGCTCTTTTCAAAAAAAAAACTAAGGAAATAATTTTTCCTTCTATTTTGTCTCAAAATTCCGGCCACCCTAAGGAGAGAAAAGTGTGAGATATTTTCTTCTCTTAAAAACTCATAGCTAGGGTTTTCAATAATATCCTTTTATAGGAGGAAATTCAAAAACTCAAACCCTAGATGGGATTTTCGAATTTCCCCTTCTCTCTAGGATCAAAATCCGAAATTCCCCATATGGCTAGGGATTTCTGAATTTTCCTTCTCACTTTTGGAGCAAAATTCGAATTCCCCATATAGCAAGGGATTTCCGAATTTTC
>NW_010361196.1:496015-497506 GCF_000414095.1 Morus notabilis | reverse complement strand
TCATGAGAAATTAAGTCGAGTTATGTATTCACTTTAGGATTGAGATAATTATACAAATATACTTAAGTTGTGACAATTAGGTTTAGAGTTCTGTAAACGGTTTTTACTCTAACCTAATCAGTCACATGGTCTATTCAACATGTTGTGAACATGTTTAGATCAACCACAGAGTCCAACTCCCATGCCCCGAGACCAGCATCATATGGTTCGATCTAACAGGCATAATGATTGCCTAATCGATCCTAAGACTGCGAATATCTATTTTAAACTATATCAAAAGAGTTTGTCCGGCAGGGTTTCCCTGACTCTTCTTTCGTTGATAACAGTCTATGGACTAAGCAATATCACTAACACTCTTGAATGTGTATCAAAACATAACTTTATTTTATTTTATAAAATCAGCAAAACAATAATGTCTGACATTTGTCATTTCACAAATAACAAATTACATCCTACTTTATGGACACATTTCTAACAGCTACATCACCTCTATCCATAATGTCTCTGATCAGGTGATATTTCCTTTCTATATGTTTCGCACTCTTATGGCTTTTAGGTTCCTTTGAATTAGCCATCGCTCCACAGTTGTCACAGTAGAGCTTAATTGGCTTATCCATATCTGGAACAACTTCCAGATCAGTTAAGAACTTCTTGAGCCAGTAGCTTCTTTTGCGGCTTCATAAGTTGTAACATATTCAGCTTCCATGGTAGAGTCAGCAATACACTTTTGCTTTATACTTCTCCATACCATGGCTCCTCCATTAAGGGTGAACACAGATCTAGATGTTGACCGTCGACTATCTCTATTCGATTGGAAATCAGAATCTGTGTATCTGGTGAGAGACAGATCTTCTCCGGAATATATCAACATATAGTTTCTCGTTCTCCTAAGATACTTGAGAATGCACTTTACTGCAACCTATGATCTAATTCTGGGTTGGACTGGTAGCGACTGACCACTCCCACTGCATAGCAGATATCTGGTCTTGTACACAACATGGCATACATAAGGCTTCCCACTACCGAAGCATAGGGATACCGTCTCATATCTTCTTCCTGTTGTGGAGTCTTTGGACATTGCTCCTTAGAAAGATGAATACCATGCCTAGAAGGCAAATTCCCTTTCTTGGAGTTTTGCATCGAATACCTAGACAACACTTTGTCTATATAAGATGCCTGTGATAACGCCAAAAGCTTTTTCTTACGATCTCGAATAATCTTGTATTAATTGAGATTAATTAAGGTAATTGAGATTATTAGTGTGCCTAATCTGATTTAATTTATTGAGTTTAAATAATTCCAAGGTATTTAAATTATTCACAGTAATTTATTTAATCCAGAAGTGTGTATGGGCGCATTTCTGGACTGTTATATTTTACACATGTCATTTTCTTTTATTTTTCTTTTCTTTTCTTTTTTTTCTTTTTCCTTTCTTTTCTTTCCTTTTCTTTTTCTTTCCCGTGCGTTTCTCTCTCTCTCTCTCTCTCTCTC
>NW_010361196.1:494263-494631 GCF_000414095.1 Morus notabilis | reverse complement strand
GATGATTTTGTGTAAAACTAGAGTAGAAATTGGAGATCTTGGGTTCTTTGGACTTGTTTTAGGACCTAGAACCCGGATCTAGTGGTTTCCCTTTGAAATATTTGGATTTGGGACTGGATTTGTAAGTTTTTGGACTGATTTCTGTGAGCTTCTCTCACGCAGCTGATTCCACCAGTCGACCAGTGCGGTCGACCGGATCACATGGAAACCGGTCGACCTATGCGGTTGACCGAATTGCAAGCTGACCGGTCGACCTGTCCGGTCGACCGATGTGCACACTACCGGTCGACCGGTGTGTACACTACCGGTCGACCGGTAGTGTTGCACTGCTCTGTCACCGGTCGACCGGTTGACATGGGGTTTGACCC
>NW_010361196.1:493768-494232 GCF_000414095.1 Morus notabilis | reverse complement strand
TTTGGACAAATGTAAGGAATTTGAGAATTTTGTAAACTTATGTAATATTTGGATTTACTAGACTGTGGTTGATGTCTGTTGTAATGATTATTTACATGAACATGTATGTACGGTACTGTATGTCCTGTGGGGTGGAGCCCTGTGTGTCAGAGACTCCGGGATTTTGTAGTAATGAAATTATATTTTAATGCAGTTAAGTGTGGGGCCCGGTTGGGAATCTACTTTATTAATCCCTAATCGAGCTCCACGTCACCCACCCCATTTGGGGGGTGTGACAGAGTGGTATCAGAGCCCTAGGTTAAGAAACCCCTGGATTGTACATACATGTGTTACATCTGTAATCCACTGAATAGTCTAGTTTTATTTCAGTTGAAGGAAATGGCGCCTCGCCGTACGCCTGCTAATCAACCGGCACAACAGAATCAAGGATTTCTGGATGCCATGTATGCTGCCTTTCAAGGCAT
>NW_010361196.1:493017-493643 GCF_000414095.1 Morus notabilis | reverse complement strand
GAGTTCTGGATTGACTCCATAGTTAAGCACTTGAGTACTATGGGAGTCCCAGATGAATACTGGGTGGAATTTGCAGTGTACAAGATGGAAGGGTTAGCAAACACTTGGTGGAAATAGGTCAAGAGGAGAATGGATGTCGTAGGATTAACCTGGGAGCAGTTTGAGACGCTGTTCAATGACCAGTATTTCCCTCAGAGTTACAGGGAAGAAAAAGGACTGGAATTCATGTCGCTGCAACAAGGTGACATGTCGGTGAGGCAATATGAGGCTAAGTTTAATGACCTGTCCCGGTTTGCGCCATCTCTGGTGGAGTCTGAACACATGAGATGTCTTAAGTTTGAGAAGGGCCTCAAGAACTCTGTGAGGAGATCCTTGGTGGCTCTAAGACTTAGAAACTTCTGGGATTTGGTAGCTGCTACTACAAGAGTGGAACAGGATAACTTGGCCTATCGCCAAAGCAAAGAAGAAGAGACGGGTCGAGTCTCTGTCTCTGGTAGACCTTCTGTTTCAGGTGGACCACATCGGAGTGGTAGAAGAAACTGCAACCAGGGGCAGATGGCTGGGGAAATGGCAAGCGGTGGCAGCAGTTCATCCGGGAGTGACAGAAATGCTCCATACGGGCCCAG
>NW_010361196.1:491572-492949 GCF_000414095.1 Morus notabilis | reverse complement strand
GTGACGCTTCCTACAGCCAAGAAGGGCCACCACAGTACATGCCACCATATCAGCCACAACATATGCAATACCCTCTTGTGCCGACCTATCAACCACCTCTGCTTACACAATTCCGGCCTCAAGCGTCGAGACCGGTGTAACCGCCTCCGCCGCAACAGTATAGGCCTCCGACTCAATGGCCTAATGTTGGTGACAGAGGAAAGGGAAAAGTACAGGGACAAGCTTATGCCCTGGCAGGAGGTAGCTCTGGAGGTCAGACCAACAACGCAGTGGTTGAGGGTATGATCCTAATCTCTCATTCTTTTGCTCACGTGTTGTTTGATACAGGTGCCACACACTCGTTCATATCAAGCTCTTTTGTTCGGACTTTGAAATTGAAGAGTGAGAATTTAGAAGTCCCGATGACTTTGAACTCCCCACTGGGATGTGTGGAGGTAATGAGTGTGTGTAAATCATGTGAAATCATGATTGGTAGTGAGCGATTGAGAGCAGATTTGATTATCGTTCTGATGACCCTGTTTGATGTGGTACTCAGAATGGATTGGCTGTCAAGGCACGGTGCAATTATTGATTGCTACCGTAGGAAAGTGACCTTGATGACGGATTCTGGAACAGTAATTTCTTATCAGGATGAACCCAGTCCTTGGGGAATGACTGTTGAAGTACAGCGTTGGGAGACGGAAGAATTTAGCCTGTTTCTCCTCCCTTCTTGCCTTAGAAGGTGAATCTGAAGTGATCGGAGATAGTGCGGGAATCCCTGTAGTGGATGAGTTTACAGATGTATTTCCTGAGGAGCTACCTAGTTTACCGCCAGATCGGGAGATTGAATTCTGTATTGACTTGGTCCCGGGAATGGCACCTATTTCTATTCCTCTATACCGGATGGCTCCGGCGGAGATGAAAGAATTAAGAACGCAACTTGAGGAGTTGGCAGAAAAGGGATATATCCAGAATAGTACTTCCCCTTGGGGTGCACCGGTGCTATTTGTGAAGAAGCACGACGGATCTCTTCGGTTGTGCATTGACTACCGTCAATTGAACAGGGTGACTGTGAAGAATAAGTACCCACTGCCGAGGATCGATGAATTGTTCGATCAGTTCGGTGGATCACAGTTCTACTCTAAGATTGATTTGAGATCTGGGTACCATCAGCTGAAAATCAAGGAGGAAGACATTCCGAAGACTGCTTTCAGAACTCGGTACGGGCACTTCGAGTTTCTGATAATGCCGTTTGGATTGACGAATGCCCCGGCTGCATTCATGGATCTAATGAACCGTGTTTTCCGGCCGTACTTGGATCGGTTCGTGATCGTCTTCATTGACGACATACTGGTTTACTCGAAGACTTGGGAAGAACATGCGCAACATTTGAGAATT
>NW_010361196.1:489154-491264 GCF_000414095.1 Morus notabilis | reverse complement strand
GTGAAGTTCCTTGGGCATGTGATTTCTGGACAGGGAATTTCTGGTGATCCTTCTAAGATCGAAGCTGTGCTACAGTGGGAAAGGCCGAAGAATGTAGCGGAGATTCGCAGTTTTCTCGGACTGGCAGGCTATTACCGGCGTTTTGTGAAGGACTTCTCGAGCATCGCTGCACCGATGACTCGGTTGACGAGGAAGGAAGTCAGATTCGAATGGAACGCCGAATGTGAAAGTGCTTTTCAGGAATTGAAGGTCAGACTGACAAGTGCACCAGTCTTGACTATTCCTGACAGTGAAGGGCTGTATGAGGTATATACTGACGCCTCGGGGAGTGGGCTGGGCTGTGTGTTGATGCAAGGTGGACGCGTTGTACCTTATGCATCCCGACAACTAAAGCCACATGAACAGAATTACCCCACTCATGATTTGGAGCTGGCAGCAGTGATATTTGCTCTAAAGATATGGAGATGTTATCTTTATGGAGCAAAGTTTCAGGTCTTCTCTGACCATAAAAGTCTGAAGTACTTGTTTACTCAGAAAGACTTGAATCTCAGGCAAAGGAGATGGGTGGAGTACATGGAAGATTATGACTTCACTCTGCAATATCATCCGGGAAAAGCTAATGTGGTGGCTGATGCCCTTAGTAGGAAGACGACGGGGACTCTGGTGTCATTAGCTTTGGAAGATTGGAAAAGGACCGAAGTGGTAAGTGAGTACGATCTTCAGTTCTACAAAGATCATAACCAGGCTGTGGTGTACAATCTGGTCTCTACACCAGATATTGTGCAACGGGTTAAGTAGAATCAATGGCAGGATCCACACCTCCAAGGAATTTGGATTCGAATCCAGAATGGAGAGCAATTCGAGGATTGGAAAATCCGAGAGGATGGAGCCTTGTATTTCCGCAACCGCCTTGTTGTTCCTAAGGCGGATGAGGTAAAGAAGACGATTCTGCAAGAGGCACACAAATCGAGGTATGCCATACATCTGGGAAGTACAAAGATGTACCAGGACCTAAAAAGACAGTATTGGTGGAGAGGCATGAAAAGGGACGTTCGTGAGTATGTCTCGGAATGTGTGACTTGCCTCAGGATTAAAGTTGAGCACCATAAGCCAGCAGGAGAGTTGCAACCTCTTTCTGTCCCGGGATGGAAATGGGAGCACATCACTATGAATTTTTTGATGGGGCTACCGAGAACCGAGCTGAAGCACGATGCCATCTGGGTGGTGGTGGATAGGTTGACGAAGTATACGCATTTCATACCGTTTCGTACAACGTATTCTCAGAAGATTCTGTCAGAATTGTACCTGGAGCACATCGTGAGGCTACACAGAGTGCCATTGTCTATCACGTCAGATCGTGATACGTGTTTTAATGCAAGGTATTGGAGGAGTTTCCAAGAAGCCATGGGAACAGACTTGAATTTCAGCACAACATTTCATCCTCAGACTGATGGGCAATCTAAAAGGGTAATTCAGATTCTGGAGGATATACTTCGTGCTTGTATTCTGGAATTTGGCGGGAACTAGAAGAAATACCTGCATCTAGCTGAGTTTGCTTATAACAACAGCTATCAGGCCAGTATTGGAATGGCACCGTTTGAAGCTCTGTATGGTCGTCCTTGTAGGTCACCTATATGTTGGTTGGAACCAGAAGATCGACTGAGCACTGGACCGGAAGTCATTCAAGAGAATAATGAGAAGATAGCTATGATTCGAGAACGACTGTTGACAGCTCAAAGTTGTCAGAAAAGCTATGCTGACAGAAGGCGTAGGCCTTTGGAATTCCAAGAAGGCGACTTTGTTCTGTTAAAGGTTTCCCCACGTAAGGGAGTTACTTGGTTTGGTGTGAAAGGGAAGCTTGCGCCAAGGTATATTGGACCATTCCCGATCGTGTAGCGAGTCGGTGTTATGGCGTATCGTCTTGCCCTGCCGCCTGAATTATCTCATGTGCATGACGTGTTCCATGTCTCCATGCTTCGAAAATGTCAACCTGATCCGGAAGCTGTAGTGCAATGGTATGACGTTCCAATATAGGACGACACGACGTACGATGAGGTACCGGTCCAAATTATTGATCGGAAGCTGAAGAGTATGCGTCATCGTGAGATCC
>NW_010361196.1:486765-488491 GCF_000414095.1 Morus notabilis | reverse complement strand
GGTTCAAACCGGATTTTTGATGATTTTGAGTAAAACTAGAGTAGAAATTGGAGATCTTGGGGTCTTTGGACTTGTTTTAGGACCTAGAACCCGGATCTAGTGGTTTCCCTTTGAAATATTTGGATTTGGGACTGGATTTCAAAAGGATTGATCTACCTACTCATTATTCGGAGGTGAATCATAGAACACCAAAAGCTGTGGTATCTTATGGACCTAACATAGGTCACATCCCTCACGACATAAGATTGAAAGATCTAAGGCCAGCAGTCGACTAGAAGTAGAAGACTGCTCTATGATGGGCTTCCCTGTTTCCTGGGCTCTACTCGCTCGTCTACGCTCCGACCCAGCAAGTAAGAATTCAAAAACTATGTTTCCTTTCCTGCATTAAGATTTAAAACTTATCGTAAAAAAAAAGGCAATCAAGAAAAAAAAAATGGAAATAGTGAATCAAGATCTAGATGGATCCCTATCTTTATCTCTATCCACGGAGAGTTTTTGGACTTAATTTCTATATGGATAGAAATCTATCTATGAATCGATCTAGACTATCCTCTATCCGGATAGATATGTCCCTATGAGCGACTACGCCGATCTTTATATGTTTTGGCCACGTCCGTTTCCGCTCCGAAGAAGAAGGTTTAGATCTTTCAATCTTATGTCGTGAGGGATGTGACCTATGTTAGGTCCATAAGATACCACAGCTTTTGGTGTTCTATGATTCACCTCCGAATAATGAGTAGGTAGTTCAATCCTTTTGATTCTTCTCTTCATAGTAAACTGATGGGGGGATGCGGAGAAATCTTTATTACTATAAAAAGAAGAGTTGTAAACTATAGGACTTCTGTTGTGCTCCGCGCCTAAGCATACTTTTTCGGATCCAAACTTATTTGTTATTTCTAAGTCTTCTTCTTGCATAGAAGAACGCAACTGTTGCAAAAACCGGGATTTTAGTAGTAGGCGGCATCCCCTCTTAGTTTTTAGTAGGTGGAACCATTCTGTTTTGGTTCTTCTCCACATTCTTACCGGCCGGAATTTGCCTATGATTTTTTCAACTGAAATTTCGATATAGAAAGATCTCCTTATTTCTTCACCGCGGATTCTCGCGTCATTTTCTTGAAAAGATATTAGATCACCGTGGGAAACTTTCAAATGAGTAATGCTTACCATTCCATTATTCACACAAACCCTTCGATGACTTATCGGCTGCCTTGCTTGAGGAATAGTTTCACAAAAATGGAGACGAACCGGAATAACGTCCGATCTTGTTTCTGGATTGAGTGGAAAGGGGATATTTGAAGTTCGTTCTCTTCCTCTGTGCGGTAAATCCCCATGAAAAAGGGGCAACTTTCGTGTAGTTTGTGATTGGATGTAACTGTTAAGATTTTCTCTCGGAGAAATCTTTCTCTTAAGATGACTCTTCTTGTTCCTCAATCTTCGGAGAATGCGGCGTTGTATTATTGTAAGTTCTCTCTTCCGAACATTTCCTGAAAGTAGACGACAAGTTTTAAATCTTAGCATTATTATTCTTCCTCTTGTAATGATTCCTTCACGGCCTTGGCTATAGCCTCTCGTACCCTTATTCGGATTCGAACCGATTAATAATATTTCTAAAGGGCAAGAGCGTGACTCTTATTTTGGATTAAGTTATTTAAGCAATTCTTGATATTCCACGGGAACGGCGACAACTTTTGGTGTTGAAATGGGGCCCATCAGCGGTTTGATCGAA
>NW_010361196.1:486303-486548 GCF_000414095.1 Morus notabilis | reverse complement strand
ACCTATTTAATATTGGATTTACTAGACTGTGGTTGATGTCTGTTGTAATGATTATTTACATGAGCATGTATGTACGATACTGTATGTCCTGTGGGGTGGAGCCCTATGTGTCAGAGGCTCCGGGATTCTGTAGTAATGAAATTATATTTTAATGCAGTTAAGTGTGGGGCCCGGTTGGGAATCTACTTTATTAATCCCTAATCGAGCTCCACGTCACCCACCCCGTTTGGGGGGCGTGACAAATC
>NW_010361196.1:485347-486137 GCF_000414095.1 Morus notabilis | reverse complement strand
TAGACGCATGGTTTATCAATGCTTTGATCAAATCCATAAGACTTTATAGCCTCATCAAACCTTATGTTCCATGATCTAGAAGCCTGCTTCAGTCCATAAATGGACCTCTGCAGTTTGCAGACTTTCTGCTATTGGCCTTCCTCTATGTAACCCTCTGGCTGATTCATATAGATGGTTTCCTCAAGATAGCCATTCAAAAAGGCTGCCTTGACATCCATCTGCCATATCTCATAGTCAAAATATGCTGCAATAGCCAGGAGTATCCGGATGGACTTAAGCATAGCTACTGGCGAGAAAGTTTCCTCATAGTCAACTCCTTCCTTTTGGGTATAACCCTTAGCCACTAGCCTTGCTTTATAAGTCTCTACTTTTCCATCCGCTCCTCTCTTTCTCTTGAAGATCCACTTGCATCCAATGGGTTTTACCCCTTCGGGTAGATCTACAAGTTGCCAGACTGAGTTAGAGTACATAGACTCCATCTCGAGTTTCATACCTGCTTGCCATTCTTCCTTATCAGAATCATCCATCGCGTCCTTAAAGGTCGATGGACCCTTCTTGTCGTCATCAGCAGTGACGATTTGGGCTTCCCCGGTATACCAGTCGGGTAACATGCTTACCCTCCCACTACGACGAGGTGCCTTAGGAGTCTGATCAGGAACTGTGGTCTTTTCTCTGAGTGGTCCAACAACTCTTGTCGGTTGTGGTCCGATCTCATCAGAAAGTAACTCCCCCAATACTATTTTCCTTCTGGGCTTAAAATCTATCATATAGTCATGCTCCAGAAAAGTGG
>NW_010361196.1:484809-485256 GCF_000414095.1 Morus notabilis | reverse complement strand
ACTTCTGACTTGGGTTCCAACTTCCCAGTCTTTCCTTTTAGCACATGTGCTGGACACCCCCATATGCGCATGTGTCTCAAACTAGGTTTTCGGCCGCACCACAACTCTAAGGGTGTTTTAGGAATAGACTTAGATGGTACTCTATTCAGAATGTAGGCAGCCGTTCTTAGGGCATAACCCCATAACGAAGTAGGCAATAAAGAATAACTCAACATTGATCTCATCATGTCGAGCAAAGTTCGATTTCTCCATTCGGCTACTCCATTCTGCTGTGGTGTACCGGGTGCAGTCAATTGGGATACTACACCTTCTTCAATCAAGAAATCCCAGATTTCTTGGTCTAGGTATTCTCCCCCTTGATCTGATCGAAGTGTCTTGATTGGTTTACCTAATTGTTTTTCAACTTCTGCTCGGAATTCTCTAAACTTTCCAAAAGTTTCAGATTTC
>NW_010361196.1:483967-484765 GCF_000414095.1 Morus notabilis | reverse complement strand
TCAATAAAAGTGACGTAATATTCGTAACCGCCTCTAGCTTGGACGTTTAACGGTCGACATACATCTGAATGTATCAACTGAAGGGGTTCTGTAGCTCTTTCTCCTTTTGCCGTGAAAGGCCTCTTGGTCATTTTACCTTCCAAACAAGATTCACAGACCGGAAGCTCACGAACTTTTAGTTCGCTTAAAGAACCATCCTTTACCAGTCTTTCAATCCTGTTTAGGTTAATATGACTAAGCCTAAGATGCCACAGATATGTGTTGTTATCGTGAGAAATCTTTTGCTTTTTATTCTTAGGTTCGGCAACTCTGAACATTTCAGTATTAAGTAGTGAGTTAGGTATTGGTTTTATACAATATAAACCATCATCCAGACGTCCAGAACAAATATTTAAACCATTTCGAGAAATATGAACAAATTCATTATCAAAATAAACTTTAAATATTTGTTCGAATAACTTAGCAACAGAAATCAAATTTCTACAAATGTCTGGAATAAAATAAACATTATTCAAAACTAACAAATTATTTTTCCTAAAACGAAGTATAACTTTTCCCACTGCTTTTGCCGAAACTCTTGCGCCATTGCCCACTTTCATCGTGTAGTCCCCATCAGCTAGCTTGGTGTAAGAACTAAGTCTCTACAAAGAAAAACAAACATGATTAGTTGCTCCTGAATCAATTATCCAGGCCGAGGTATCACCCTATACTAACCATGTTTCAAGGACTAGTAAATCTGATTTACCTTGTTCCCTTTTCTTTTTCAGCTCCTCGAGATACTTGTGACAGTTTCTCTTC
>NW_010361196.1:482471-483752 GCF_000414095.1 Morus notabilis | reverse complement strand
TCTTGTTCATAACAAAGTTGTTCACGAACTCATGAAAATCAGGGGATAGGCTTTCCAAGATGATGCCAACTTGGGTGGCTTCATTGATCCTGGCACAATTGAGTTCCGCATCATGGAGGTGATCAATCATGTTCAAAACATGTGCCTTGACTGAAGAACCTTTCTTCATTTTGTCATTCTTGAAAGCCCTAACAGCATCCAAATGAGCATTCTCAGAGGGAGCGCCGAACATGGCTTCTAGAGACTCCATTATCTCATAAGTAGTCTCCATCTCCTCATGCTTCTTGCGAAGCACATCGCTTATACTGGCCAACATAAAGCACTTTGCTTTGTTGTTGGCCTTGATCCAGTGATCATAAGGCTCCATTGCGATTTTAGATGCATTAGCCGCAGGTTCAGGAGGACATTCCTCTACTAGGACAAACTTGTAGTCTTCGCAGACCAACAGTATATTCATGTTACTTTTCCACTTAGCATAGTTATCACCGTCTAATTTTTCAGTCGCTTTTTTTTGAATTTGTAGTCTTCGCAGACCAATAGTATGTTCATGTTACTTTTCCACTTAGCGTAGTTATCACCGTCTAATTTTTCAGTCGCTAGTAGTGTGATAATGGGATTCGACATATTGCTGGAAATAAATAGAATATTCATCTAATCAATTTATGTGCATGAATATCAAGGCATGTTAATTTTGGCACAATTAAATATGATGCATGAAGCACATGAAAAATACATAAATCATGTTTTAATTTTAGGTGCCAACGATAATCTAATTTTCCACATATAAAGTGTACCTTTGGGTAGTCAAGTTATATGCCAATTAGACCGAGACTCTTCTCAATTAATAAATATAGTCAAAATATCTCATATTTTCATATTTATTAACTACCATTATTTTTAGTCAAAATATAACCAACATATTTGATTATATTTTATGAGTGTGACCCACCGTTTCAGATCCCATAGACTTAACTCCGGATTGCTACCTTTGGGTAGTCAATTCAGAATTACATCTTGAAATCTTATCTCTAGGAAGTCAACCTTGTTATTGATCTGGCAAGAACACTCTCCTTTAGGAGGGCGATTCAATGTCGCCACAAAGCCCCTTTCCGGATTTCACGGTGTTACGCTAACGGCGGAGATTAGTGGGTCGTATTGTCATACAACCCTCTCCCACTCATTATTTTGCAAATATGTATTTTGTTTGAAAAACATCTCATGATTTTCAAATCGAAAAATAAATAATTTATTTTTCGGATATGTGAAATTCTAAAATTTAAC
>NW_010361196.1:481749-482230 GCF_000414095.1 Morus notabilis | reverse complement strand
TTATCAACATAAAATATAAATATATGCAATCGTCTATTGAGATGGATTTGACCGGGTCCCATGGAAAAATAAATTACAACTCAATCGAATCGAATAAATAAATAATTACAATAATTATATTCTTTGGCTTCATTCTTTGTCTTCGGGTTGGATTTCACCTTCCTTGGGGTCCGGAACTTTTCCGGGTCCGTCAGCACGTATTATGAGGGTTTCAGAAACCCTCGGGCCCATTCGGGGTCCAATTCCTGAATCTGGGCCGCTAGCCGCGCACCTTGGTGCGCGCGCGCGCACGAGATGGCCGCGTACTGTCGGGTTGGATTTCACCTTCCTTGGGGTCCGGAACTTTTCCGGGTCCGTCAGCACGTATTATGAGGGTTTCAGAAACCCTCGGGCCCATTCGGGGTCCAATTCCTGAATCTGGGCCGCTAGCCGCGCACCTTGGTGCGCGCGCGCGCACGAGATGGCCGCGTACTGTGCGCGC
>NW_010361196.1:480074-481338 GCF_000414095.1 Morus notabilis | reverse complement strand
ATCCGCGCGCTGGGGAGCACGCTGGAGCGCGCAGGCGTGCGCTGGGGCGAGCTTGGCGCGCGCTGGGGCGCGCTTGGGCTGCTGGGGCATGCTGGGCGTGCGCTAGGGCGCGCCCTTTGGCCCATTTCTGGAAATTTTCTGGGCTCCTTCAAAAGCTTCAAACTTGATCTTTCAAGGCCTTCTTTTGATTCAAAATCAAAAACCCTAATTCTACCCAAAACCTAGAATTACAATAATTCTAATCCCGAATTAAATTATAAATAATTTATCATTGAATGAGTATAACCGATTCATGGAACCATATAATTAACAACCAAATCCACCATCCATACATTCATCAACATGAATTAAAATTAAACATCTATAAATGCAAGTGCCTACCCATCACATACATACATAATTAAATATCACATATTTAATATATCAATTATGATTATCAAATAATCGAAGCATAAATTAATATCGTCTATAGATTGCTCTGATACCAATTGTTGGTTGCCGAATCGAATTCAGACACGGAAGCGTGGGGAAAAAACGGATTGTGTATAACAAAAATTTCATAAATCTTTTGAGATACTATATAGATTATATTAATTTATGCATGAATAAATTAATCACATTAATTTATATATATCAAGAACTCAATCAGGAAAAATACCTGGAAGCCGACTCGGATGATAACTTGAGTTCTTTGACCACGAATAGTCCTTGCTCCAAGCTTTGTGTTTAGAAAACCAAAGTCTTTCACGTCGATTCCTTGATTCCACGTAGACGTGTGCGTGGGCACACGCGAGATAAAATAGGTTTCAAAAACACTCAAATTTCCACAAACACCAACGCATGCACGATGTGGAATTTTTGGGAGAAAAAATTTTCCTCTCTTTTTCGTCTTGAGAATTTCGGCCACCTTAATTCTTAGGGCAGAAAATTGTTTTCAAAAATTGTCTCCACAATTTTCTATCATTCTCATATTTAAAGAGTAGAAGTCAAACTTCAAAACAAAATCAAATCTCTATCTCCTATTTGAATTTGGAACAACAAAATCTCCTCTACTTATTTATAAAGTGGCCGGCCACCCCTTAGGGTTTTTACCCTGTGTGTGGCGGCAATAACAGATAGGGAAGGAAGAGAAATCATCCTTTATCCTGTAGTCCAATTTTAATTCAAATTCAAATTCGAATTTAAGTCAAACTTAAATTAATTTGAATTCTAAATTGAACAACTTATCAAATAAGTTTAAAAGGATAAATTTAAATTATGTTCA
>NW_010361196.1:463396-479981 GCF_000414095.1 Morus notabilis | reverse complement strand
CATATAGATCAATCCTCCATAAATAATTCATAATTAGTGTCAGGTAGAATCCGTTAACCTCTCTAATTATATCTTCATCCTTGAGTACCATTGATTCTCTAATAGATAGTGATTCATAAAACACATTCATGAACTAGGGCGCTCTTACTAATCCAAGTACCGAATCAACACTCAAGAGAATTATTTATCTACTTCTTTCTCAAGAAGGAATGGATTCCATCTCGTATAATAATATTCCCAGCTACCTATTTCATCATGTCTCCAAAATACAAGGAATATGATTCAGGGTCTCAGAATCCGTACCGAGTAAATCAAAAGACATAAATTCATAAATAGGAGTTTGTTAAGAACTCAGGATTAAGATGATTCTATATATGACCATCGATAGACTCAATTAGAATTTCTATGCTTAACGAAAATTATTAGAAATTCATATTGTGTTTGTGTCCATGTTCCACACAATCTCATTATGCGAAATACACTCATTCAATATCTCACCATATTAACTGTGCGGATAACACCGTTCCATTCTAAATGGGAATGACACGTATTAGTAATGTTCTAATTAAAGATTCTGAATTTTAATTAGATATATTACGAACATCACTTTTTGATTATTATCCTTAAACTTTATTCTCTCGTATATAACACTTATATACCATGTTTAAGGTTACATAAATAATCAAGGAATTTTTATTTGATATTCATAAAATATTCATAAATATATGTACATAAAATGATGAATAAACTCTTTTATTAAATAAATAATAAATATCCTATTATATCTCATGCTTCTTGGACACTATTCCCAACAGGATGTAGTTGTTGCAATTCTGCAGAAAAATTAGCAATTCATGATCTTGTGTAACGTGTTTTTGTAGGTGTTAGTGGACCTAAAACCAAGTTTATGATAGCTCTTTAGAAAGCCCTAGATGTCTACCTCGAATAGGCACTGATTTCTTAGTTTTTGAGGCTACATAGAATATTTTGTGAATATTCTTGTAGCAGTCGTAAAACTGCCATTTCCAGAAACTGATAAAATAAAGAACTGAGGTTCCTACTTTTTGAAATGAGAGTTATACACTTAAACCACCTTTGCTACCATTTAGAACAGGTTATTAGTGACGTGTGAGAGTTGAAATCACCTCATTTGGAGTTTTGTAGCTCGAGTTGTGAGCATAGGATGTTTCATATAAAAACTTTCTAAAAGCTGTCAAAAATAGAAAAAATATAATTTTAATTTCTTGAAAACTATTTTTGATGTACTTAGAGAGGTCAGATTTTGATATATCATAGCTCGTTGGAAAGATATACATGTCTACATTGTTTTGGAGTTAATTTTGGAATTTTTAAAGATAAAGAAAATATTTTATGAAACTTCTTCTCAAGATTGATGAATCTGTGAAATTACAGTTTTCAGGGGAATATGATTATGAATTAGCAATTGATTTATGGCTGAGCTATTGAGCTCTAATAACGATGGCCAATTTATTTATTTTGGACAGTAGAAAGGAAAACAAACAAGGGAAGCGAAGAGAGTTAAATTCAAATTTTGCTAAGCAACTCAGGTAAGTAGAGTATGACTTCTATACAGCACTTGTAAACTTTGTTTGATAGACTTTCTATGGAATGTCTAGTATGCTATTATGTGAATTTTTGTGACATTGTCAATGTGTATGTTTTGTGAAGGCATGCTTATGTTAATATATTGTACACAAAGTAGAGCATCACGTGGATTCTCAACTTACTTGTGAGTGAGCACATAATAGCATGCATGATAGGCCGGTACTGCTAAGTCCTCAGAGGACTCCAATTGTGATATGGTGATTGATGAAATTGTGATTGAGCCGCGCAAGTCTCTCGAGCCAAGTGGGTGATGACAGAGACTATGTTGTGATATTGAGAAATTGTGATTTGAATGCGCTGGTCGTTCCCTCGAGCTAAGTGGGTGATTATAGGGAATCTGACATGGTGATTTGAGAAATTGGCATATGGTCAGATTGTGAAAAAGATGGTGGCAGTACTGGGAGGGCCCTAGAGATATATAGTGCATGTGCATAAAGTGTAAGAATTGATTGGCATAAGTTACCTAGGATGTTGTGATGCATGCGTATGTTAAAATAAGATTGTGTAGTTGTAGCTCTACTTACTGAGCCTGTAGCTCAATTAAGTTTACTCTGTGTTGTAGGTCAAGGTAAGAACAAAGCAGAATAGTAAGCTGGGGAGCTGGCTTCGTTGACCGCTGTACATATGGTTGGACCGAGGAAGCTGGACACGTATTATTTTGGGTTTGTAAATACATATATTTTCGAGTTAAACTCATAAACCTTGGATGACTGTATAATTATAATTATGGCTAGGAAACCTAATAGGAATAGTGTATTAACGAAATTTTATTTAAGCAAAACTTTTGAAACACCATAGCTTTAACATAAGTGAAAAGTGAAGGATTGACATTGTGGCACATCAATAGGATTAATAGTAAGAGAGGCTTGAAAAGGGATGGTATAAAAAGGGTGTCACAATTGGTCTCTCACGGGATACACAGATTTTGATTTTCAATCAGATACGGATAGTCGAAGGTTGACATCCGGATCTATGTTCACACTTAGTGGTGGAGCTGCGGTTTGGAGAAGTGTCAAGCAAAAATGTGTTGCTGACTCGACCATCGAAGCTAAATATGTTGCAACTTGTGAAGCAGCAAAAGAAGCAACTTCGCTTAAGAAATTCTTGAGTGATGTGGAAGTTGTTCCATATATGGATCAGCCTATTAAGCTCTACTGTGACAATAGTGGAGTAGTGGCGAACTCAAAAGAGCCAAGAAGCGACAAGAGTGCAAAGCATATAGAAAGGAAATATCACTTGATAAGAGACATAGTCGATATGGGTGATGTAGCAGTTCTGAAGATTGGAACGGAAAACAACCTTACAGATCCGTTTTTGAAGACATTGCCATAGAAGGTCTTTGATAAGCATTTGGATGCATTTGGGATTAGAGACATGACACACTTGTTGGAGAAATGGATCCGGTTATCAGAGTTACGGCACAGCGGAAGTTTTAAAATTTTAATGCCGAACAAGGAAAGAAGACTCATGATGTATATAACAATAAATTAAATGCATGATCAAACATACCTTGTTTCTTGGACTCCATAATATTTAGAGCGTCCACCAACGAATCTTCTCCACTATTCTCGAGCTCCTTGTCTTAGAGTGTGTGTGGGCACACGTGGTAAGGTTCCAAGCGATCGGTGTTGCACTACGAACCCTATATCCCGCTTTCTCAACCTTAACATACTTTGTTAAGATAGCGATCTAGATTCGTTCTTCAAAACTTCAAGATAGGAACAAGTTGACCTCGATCTTTTTCACTCGATAAAACCTTTCCTCTTAGTTTTGATTCAATGGAAATTTCTCTCTTATTTTTCCTCACACCATGAACGAATTCTTAAGTCCAGAAAATCCCAAAAAACGTTTTCCCCTTATCCTGAAGAAAGTCAAAAACATTTTTCTCTCTCTTTCTCCCAAAATGCGTGTATCACCTTTTGTGATCTATTATTATCTCTTCTTTCATGAAGCACTAGCCCTAATATAATATCTGGATCCTTTTTCAAAAAACAAATTTTCTACCCAAAAATAATTAATAATTAATAATTATTTTTACTAGAAAATCTTTTTGAACCAAAAGATCACAAACTTTTTGGGCTAGGTTCTATGAACCTTATCCACGAATTTCCTTAGGAGAAGGACTCCAAAAATTCGTCCACTTATCTTTAGGAGATAATTTTGTTGGTTTCAATTCAAATCAAGATCCTTTGATCTTCCAAAAGTCCAAATCCTATCTTGATTCAAACTCCTTTTAAAATTTGAATTTAAATAAGATTCTCTTGTTTGGATTTTAAATAAATATTTTCCACAAACATTATCCATATTAATTAATTTAATCAAATGGAATATTCTAGATTTTCTTTCTCTAAAAAAAAAAAACGTGAACCATCTTTTTTAAATGAAGAAAATCTATCAAATAAGCTCCATTGTTTAAACTAATGAATAATTAATATTAGGAATATATTTTTAAGCTATTTTGAAACAAAAAATATTTCCCTCCATCCATTAAAATTCGTTCACTTTAAATAGGAGAGAATAAATTTTGTTTTTTAAAATTAAACAATTCAAACACAATCTTATTTCCAAAATTCAATTAACCAAAATAATTAACAAATAATTATTTTATCCACAACTAATCATATGTCGACAAATCATTATGTTTGTCCACATTAATTTCACATGTCCAATCCTTTCAGAATTGCATGCAAGAGAGTACCATGTCTTTATCAGACACTACTTAATTTCCATTTAGCTTACCGATCTCATTAAGAACGAATCCCGAGACGCTTCGTGGAACTATATGAGCTAGTAGAGGGACCCGATGGAAATATGTAAAGAGGCTCCTATAATTGTGAAAAATTAATCCCCGATTAATTATTCAACAATTATCAACTTCAGGACTATTCCACTAAAAGTCTAAAGCTGAACTCCCGTTTACATACCGTATTACGAAAGCTCTCTTACGTAGTGCTTCTTCCATGATCATTCATCACTCGCCTAATCCCCAATATGTTATCCATGATTGAATTAAGGACTTATTATGTTTTACCTTTTTAATCATTTTAACTTAAAGTTCCATTATTCTCCATTGAAAGAACCACCGATTGTAAAACCATACAATCGATAAACCACCAGAGGACACAAAGTAAACCGATGGCCAAGGCCTTGTTATACTGTCTTTCAATCCCCGAATAATGCCTTCAAGTAGATAACATTTACCATCTATTATATGGCTATGGTTTCCGTATCTATGAATCTTGATTTCACCATCCATATGTCATACACCCAATACACAAGTATATTAACCATCAATTATCAGTGTCTCACCTATAGTGGATCAAAGTGCATGAGTCATGGATGCGAACTCAAGTATCCATTTCAGGATTAAGATTAATGAAGGATGATAATCATTGATTAAATTAACATTTTGGTCCAGTCCAATGTCATACCTCAATACTGGTATACATCAAGGTTTCTACTCGGAACCGATCCGATGGTCAAGACAAACCATCCCTCCAAGGAAGTAGACAACCGTTACAATCTTAACATGAATAAGATCCCCAAATCTTATTCCATCGATTGCGGACCTTTTATTTAGACTGTTATCGAATTATCATGTCTTCTATGTATACCCCGTATACAACGGTAATCCGATATGTTACCAATAGCCTAGGAGTATTTATGTTTGCTCAATTAATCATACATTCAACAAATGAAAGTAAATAGGACACCACATATTAAACATGAATAACCTCTTTTATTAATATCAAAATGTCAATCTACAGAAAATCCCTAGAATCGATTTTCTATCCTTAGGGCACATATAGATCCCAACAATCTCCTACTTGCCCTAAGCGAGTAAATGTGACATATTGTGTATCCCCATGCCTTCGACGTGTTCCTCGAATCTTCTGGCCGCCAAAGTCTTCGTGAATGGGTCGGCAAGATTGTCCTCTGATGCGATTTTACAAACCGTCACATCTCCACTCTCTACGAAGCCTCTGATAATGTGATATTTTTTGTCAATGTGCTTACTCCTCTTATGATGCCTAGGATCCTTGGTATTAGCTACTGCTGCACTGTTGTCATAGTAGAGCACCATAGCTTTATCCATACCAGGAGCGACCTCAAGGTCACTAACGAACCTGCGGAGCCATACCACTTCCTTAGATGCCTCACTAGCAGCCACATACTCAGCTTCCATGGTCGACTCAGCAATGCAAGATTGCTTAACACTCCTCCACACAACAGCACCACCTCTAAGGGTAAAGACAGATCCTGAAGTCGATTTCCTAGAATCCTGACTTAATTAAAATCAGAATCTGTGTACCCTATAGGAACAAGTTCCTGACCAGAATACACTAACATATAATCCCTCATTCTCTGTAGATACTTGAGTATATGCTTGACCGCAGCCCAATGGTTCGGTCCCGGATTCGACTGATATCGACTTACCATACCAACCGCAAAACAAATGTCAGGCCTAGTGCATAACATGGCGTACATAAGACTACCTACCGCAGATGCATAAGGTATGTCTTTCATACGCCCCCTTTCCTCAGATGTCTTAGGACAATCATCTCTAGAGAGATTGATTCCCATCCTAAAAGGTTGAGCACCTTTCTTGGAATCTTTCATAGAAAACCTCTCAAGTACCTTGTTAATGTATGAAGCTTGGGAGAGTGCTATCATTTTGTTCTTTCTATCTCTTAAGAGTTGAATTCCAAGAACATAACTAGCTTCTCCTAAGTCCTTCATGTCAAACTGTTTGGCTAACCAAACTTTGATAGATGATAGAGTTGCTACATCATTTTCAATAAGCAAGATATCATCCACATAAAGCACAAGGAAAACCACCTTCTCATTCTTGATACGTTTATAAACACATGGTTCATCAACATTTTGTTCGAATCCATAGGTTTTGATCACTTGATCAAACCTAATATTCCAAGAACGAGATGCTTGCTTTAATCCATAGATGGATTTAAGCAACTTGCATACCTTGTCTTCTTGGCCTTTTGCCTTGAACCCATCTGGTTGTATCATATAGATATCCTCCTCAAGAGAGCCATTCAAGAAAGCTGTCTTGACATCCATTTGCCAGATCTCATAATTGAGAGCAGCCGCAATGGATAAGAGAATGCGGATTGACTTTAACATTGCTACAGGCGAGAAGGTTTCTTCATAATCGATTCCTTCTTTTTGCGTATAGCCCTTTGCTACAAGTCTTGCTTTGAAAGTTTCCACTTTCCCATCCGGCCCTCTCTTCCTCTTGTATACCCACTTACACCTAATCGGTTTTATGCCTTGAGGTAAGTCTACAAGATTCCAGACCCTGTTGGAATCCATAGATTCCATCTCGGTGTTCATAGCCTTTTGCCAAAGACTAGAATCAACATCCTCTATAGCTTCCTTGTACGTAGCCAGATCATCAACATGTTCTATGGTTTCTGCCTCAAAGGCTTCACCATTGAACATATACCTATCAGGTTCCCTGACAATCCTCCCACTACGACGAAGCTCCTGCGGTTGTTGATTCTCTAGTGGTTTTTCCACAGGGTTTCTAGTGACTTTAGGAACATCCAAACCCGAAGTCATCTCCTCAAGCACCAGTTTGCTATGAGCTTTAAAGTCTTCCATGTAACTTTCCTCGAGGAATGCCGCATGTGTGGAGACGAAGACTTTATTTTGTTTCGGATTATAAAACATGCCACCTTTTGTCCCTTTTGGATAGCCAACAAACAAGCACACTTTTGATCGTGACTCCAACTTCTTCGCTTCCTTATCCAGGACGTGTGCCGAACAACCCCAAATTTGAATATGATTCAAATTAGGTTTCCTACTCATCCATAACTCGAAAGGAGTTTTAGGAATCGATTTAGAGGGAACGTTATTAAGAAGATAGCATGCAGTTTGTATGGCATGCCCCCAAACAACAAAGGTAATGTGGAGTAACTCAACATAGACTGGACCATATCCAATAAGGTCCTATTCCTTCTCTCATCTACACCATTCTGTTAAGGAGTACCAGGTACAGTCAACTGGGATTGTATCCCGTTCTCTATCAAATGTCCTAAGAACTCATCCGTTAGGTATTCCCCACCTCGATCCGATCGAAGTGACTTAATAGATTTGCCTAATTGTTTCTCCACTTCAGCTTGAAATTCTTTGAACTTGTTAAAGGTTTCGCTTTTGCGGGTCATCAAATAGACATATCCATACCTCGAGTAATCATCAATAAATGTGACGTAATACTCATACCCACCATGTGCTTCTTTGTTCATGGGACCACAAACATCCGTATGCACAAGTTCTAAAAGTTCTTCGGCACGACTACCTTTGGCAGCAAAGTGCCTTTTGGTCATCTTGCCCTCCAAAAAGGATTCGCATTGTGGCCAAGGTTCAACCTCGTACAAGTCAAGGCATTCCTCCTTTACCATCCTTTGAATTCTGTTAAGGCCTATGTGACCTAGTCGTAAATGCCAAAGATATGATTTGTTAGAGTGAGAAGACTTATGTCTTTTGGAGTTCCTCTCCAATTCTGTATCAAGCAGTGAGTGCATCTTAGGTTTGATAAAATAAAGATTTCCATGCATCCATCCATTACAGATAAGAGAATTGTTTTTCCTAATAACAACTTTATCATTAAAAGAAACTGAGTAGGAGTCTTTAATTAAACAAGCTACCGAAATTAAGTTCCTCTTGAAACTAGGAACATAAAAACAATGTCTCAAAACAATAAATCTAAATTCATCAAAGTAAAGATGCACATCTCCCACTACTTTAGCTCGCACCAATGTCCCATCACCGGTTCTTAACGTGAAGTTCTCTTCACGCAGACTTCTCGTTACCTTGAACCCCCGAAGAGAAATACAAACATGGTTAGTGGCTCCAGAATCTACAATCCAAGTTTCCTTAGATTCTTCCACTAAACAAGCCTCAAGATACAGGATATCAAAATTACCTCTTTGCTTTTGCATAGTCAGGTAGTCTCTGCAATCCTTCTTGAAGTGTCCCTTCTTCCCACAGAAAAAGCACTTAGCCTTCTTTGGATCCACCTTCCGCTTCTTAGTCTTGGTAAACTTCTTAGGAGCAGGTGCCTTTGCCAGAGGCTTGTTCCCTTTGTTCTTCCCCTTTGCCTTCTTCCTTTTAGGATTAGGCGCAGGTGAACCAGGTTCAGCCACATTTGCCTCAACCTTAGATCCAGAACCCTTGAAAATGTTCTCAAAGGCTTGCAACTCCTTCATCAATTCCGTTATAGACATCTCCTTCCAGTTAAGGTTGTAGGATGCCTGAAACAGATCGAAATCTTTGGACAAGGTCTGGAAAACCATGACCAATTGGGTTGAAGCATCGATCTCAGCTCCATTCATCTGAGCTTCAGATAAATAAGCCATGATTTTCATCATGTGCTCCTTGATGGGTGTTCCAACCTTTTGCTTGCAGTTCATGAGACCTTTCATAGCATCGGTCTTAGCCTGGATAGTTTGTTCACCAAACATCTCCTCTAGGTTGTCCATGATCTGCTTAGCAGTTTGGTGCTCTTCATGCTGTTTCTGGAGCACGTTAGACATGCTCGCCCAAATATAGCACATAGCACTAAGGTTGGAATTGTCCCAGCGCTCAAGCGCTACAAATTCCCTATCAGGAGCATCGATCGCAGGCGTGGGCGGTCGAGGTTGGGTTAGGATGAAACTGTGTTTCTCAAAATTAAGGACGATAAGCAAGTTCCTTTTCCAGTCATTGAAATTCTCCCCGGTTAATTTGTTTTGCGTAAGTATCACAGATAATGGGCTCAACATTTTGATCTATAATAACAAGATAACATGTAATAAGTTTGAGCAAACATCCTTTTTAATTTTCAAAAATTTGGTTTTGTAATGAAACAAAAAGATCTAAATGCAATCTAAATGTTTATGTGTAAAGCCCTTAAAAAACACATACCTTACAGTGATAATTCCTAGCAACTGCTTTCCAAGCTACCGAGGGGTAGTCATGGAAGAACTAACCAGGAACACGGATTGCTTCCAATTAATATATATTCCTCCATGAAGCATAACCCCAATAAATATATATTAACTATCACTTATTTGGCCACCACTTTAAATAACAGAGTCTCGAGGGAGGGTTAATAAAAAAATAGCGTGAGTGTATAACCATCGTTTCTAATTTTGAATCCATATTTTACATCCGCCACCAAGGGGTGATCTAAATATAAAATATGCACAAAATTGTTATCCTTTCAGAAATCCAAATCAGTGTGCACTCTAGGTTAGATACCCATCAGAAGGGAATTCCCAGGTCGAAACCGAGTAATAGGCACTACCATGCGTAACTATTGGACCAACGATGGAGGCCGTAGGTCTTAGTGTGTAAAACCTTCTCCCACTCAATCTTTTGAATTAGGGTTTTTGTTTTTCATGCATAAACAATATTTATTGAGTGGCACTCCCTAGTCTATATGGCATGTTATCAATACATCACGAAATAGTACATCATATTTATCTAGCATCATATCATCCTGAAAGCATGAGATGTAATTAAAGAGTTTATTAATTAATTAATAAAATAGAAATTTAATTATTTATATGCATGTATTATTGAATACTTTATGAATATCATTGAAAATTCCACGATTATTTATGTAATCTTAAATATGGTATATAACTGTTATATACTAGAGGATAATATTTAAGGATAATGATCAAAACATAAAGTCGATAATGGTTATCGATTAAAGTTCAGAATCTTTAATTGGTCACATTATTAATACATGTCATTCCCATTCTGAATGGAACTGTGACGATCCTTACTTTTGGTCATCATTACTACGTTCATACGTAACTCATTTCCTAATTTTTATCCTTCTTGAACTATAAACTCCTAAAACTTATGCTCACTTTTTTTTTATTTTCTTACAATGGTAAGATAAACAATATATATATATATATATATACTTTGTCGTAATAAAACCTTAAGATCAGTTCCTAGACATGATCACGCATTCAATCTATCCTGTACATGCCATCAACATTCATAGGCTATTGTCATAGTAGCCTTTTGGGTGCTTGAACATACCTTGTACTTAAGATTACAAAACATAACCTTGTAGTCTCGTAAACTTTACATTTACTACATAACCAAAATAATTTTATATTCATAATTCCTATTTACTTTATACACATTTTGCAGCATCTTCAAATCCGTAGTGTGTCTAGCACCAACTTGCCCACACTCCGCCGCTACATCCTCTTTGCATGCCCAGACACAAGTTTCAGGGAGCCGGTACCTTACCCAAGCTTCCTACAACATGAACAAACTTAATGAGCTTTCACTCAGCAAGTAACAGTAGGTTATAGTAAATGCAAACAATGATGCATACACATATATGCATTCATGTCATATATCCTAAGACATTCTATACTTCTAAAATGTATATCGCTTATGTTTTTCTTCTTTCATTACATACTTTGTTAAGCTTTCGTATCTTTTTAGTCGTTAACACTATATTCTCACGTTCTGAATGGCATCCATACTGTGTTTTCCTTTCTTTTCATTCTTCTTTACGAATACCGTACTCTCATATGGAATGGTTGCTATATTACAATTTCTTGTCTTTTACTTCTTATGGGCCCTATCATGTTGTACCATATCGCATAACCAATGAGGAGTGGGGTAGCTAACCAAAACCAACTCACTCACAGTTTCATTTCATTCATAATCATAATAATCTTTCCTTTGAAGGCTGGTACAAACCAGGTGTTTGATTTCTTACCGTTTGTCAACTTTCCCATTATGACTGTAACTTTGATTAAATCTTGCGATTTTGTTCATTTCTTATCAATTTACCATGAAATTGACTTTTCGTAAAAGTTTGATTTTTTCTGTTGACTTGACCTCGACTTGACATTGAAACGTACTTTCACATAATAAAATTCTACTGCTACTTAAGTCTGTAAATACATGCATAACATCGTATCTAACATTCAGGAAACATCATTCACATTCTAGCATACATTGAATCTACAATATGCTCAGACTTGGGCAACATAGAGGAATAAGTTCATTCATGTCATAAACAAGAGAAACTATTGATACTTACAAAAGTTCTGCTAACGTTGTGTCCTTTGTCTCACTTGACGCTTTCTGACTTCGATCGATAATCGATCCTATTGCATAAATTTCCAATCGTTAGATTCAAAATCTAAGATCAATAATTACAATAGAATTTAACTCGCAAAGGTCTACAATTCCCATGTTTGGTATCCGGTCTGAAATATTTCCTATCTCAACATCAAGCCCGTGCATATTTGACCAACAATCACCATCTTGGTCCTGTTTCAGAAATTGACCCGAAACTAGCTTCTAAAGTCATTTTTAAGAAAAACGTTATTTCACAAAAGTTGTTTGGAACAAAATTTTCTTTAACTTAGTGTTAGTCACCTTTTGAAACTAAGCTTTTATCTTAATCTTCTAACCCAAAACAGCACCGGGTACACTTTCTCGATCATGAGCCTAGTTTTCAGTTTGGGTCTGAAACTGTGAATTTTCATAATCGTTGATTTCTATGCATTTCTGATCACCGAATCAACTTACTTAACACATCTAAATCTCCCTATCTTTTAGTATGACCAAGCTTGGTTCAAATTTCTAAACTAAATTTCGGCAGAGTTCCACCTATTTTTCCATGTTTCCCGAGCTAACCATAGCTCGTTTTATCCGTTGTTTCAACCTTTAAACACAAACCACACTCGTTCTCATTCAATTTTATCATCAATAGCATCATAATTCTAGGGTTTCATCCAAATTCTCATAAAAATTCCCCATAACCATATATGCTATAAACAAGGTCAAATAACCAAGAAACCATCCTTTAATGACTAGATTTTCAAGTCCTTTAACTATCACAAGCTAATCATCATTTTAAGTAAAAAAAATTTCATGTTTTCCGCTATACTCCACATGCAGCCATGGTGAGGAAAAAAAAGAAAAACTTGAAATCTCACCTTAGAGAATGAAGAACAAGTTTCGAAGACACTATTCCCGGGTAACTTCGTCGATTTCCGCTTAAATCTCGTTTTTCCTCACTTTGGAGAAAATGATTTCCTCTCTTCTCTCTTGGCTGGTCACTCTCTATTTCTGCATGAAAAATAGACATTTTTCTTGTGTTTTCTCCTTTAAAAACCGACCACCAAAAACTAAGGGGGGTTAAAATGCAATTTTGACATATTCCAAGGGCTATTTTACAAGAAAAGTCAAAATTTCCTTCTTAACTAAGTCTTTGGCCGGCCGCCTCTTTCATCCTACTTTCCATGTGTCACAATCTCCTCCCTCCATTCCTTAATAATTTTTAATCTCAACCATTCATTATTTTAATGATTATCCTATTTCGGTTCAACTTAATTTCCTGTTTGCTGCGCATTTTATCTGCATTTTTAGACAGTTGGTCAACTTAGTTAACTTTGACCATTCTTGACTAACTTTTTGAGGGCGACCTATTGCTTAACTCTTGGTTCACAAATTTTAACTCGGTCAACTCAAAGCAGTCAAAACCGTCGGCCTTCCGAACCCCTTTTTCATCTGTTTTTCGTTCCGAATGTTTCTAAAACCCTAGAATTGATGTCTTTTAATTCTTTTTCATTTCTTAACCTTAATATTCATGTGTGTACCCACTTGTGGGTTTAACACAACGTTATGTGCTTCTTTCTCAAATACAGTCTGAAAATCTATAATCGCATCATAGTTCATAAATTTATGATTTTTTACTTATAACTTGCTATTCAGTTCTATTATCCACAAGTACTTATCATAGACGTATTCATATTGATAATACAAAGGATTTCAGGAAATTTTATCTTATACAATAATTCTGATAAATTTCCTGGCCATGACAGGAATGATCTTATCCAATCATTGATATGTCGAGATATCGAAGTAAGTGTATTTTACATAATGAGATTATGTAGGACTGGGACACAAACAAAATATGAATTTCTGATAATTTCCGTTAAGTGTAGAAATTCTAATTGAGTCTACTGATGGTCATAAAAAAATGATCTTAATCCTGAGTTATTGGTGGACTCTTATTTATGGATACATGTCTTTTGATTTACTCGCTAAAGATCTCGACACACTTAGATCTTATCCTTGTATCTTGGAGACATGGAGAAATAGGTAGCTAGGAATGCTAATATTAAATTATGGAATCCATTTCTTCTTTAGAAAGAAGCAGATAAATAATTCCCTTGAGGGTTGATTCGGTACTTGGATTAGTTGGAGCTCCGATTCATGAATGTGTTTTATGAATCACTATTCATTAGAGAATCAATAGTACTCAAGGACAAAGATGTAATTAGAGAGGTTAATGGATTTCACCTAGCTGCTAATTATGAATTATTTATGGAGGATCGATATATATGTAGTGACTATATCAAATGGACACTTCAAGTTCTTAGAAGTAAATTATGTCTATAATTTCGAGAGTTCAATTCCAAGTTTTTAGTAGAGTAACTTTTAGAATTAATAGAATTAATTAAGTAATTAAAGAGTTTAATTAAATATTAATTTTATTGGATCTTAGAATTATAGGTCCATGAGTCCCCCATCATCATTGTAATATTTGTAAAATAAGATGAATTATCAGGGATTTATATCACTTGTGAATAATTGATTGAGAATTAATTATATATTAAATAATGTGATTATTTAATTATTTTGTCACACACTGTGGTGGGACCACGAGAGGCGTGTGACACTGGGAAAAATCCCATTAGGATTTAGTTTCTTGCTCACCAAGTAATCCGGTTTACTTATTCGACAAGTTTTCTAATTAAATTCAAAAGGAAAAGTAAGATGTTACTTTATTTGGAATTGAATTTAAGCTAAAATTGGAAATTGGATTAAGGACAAATTTTCTCCTTCCATTCTTAATGTTGGCCAGCTACCCTATAGAAAATGGGTAGGAAATTTTGTTTCCAAAATTAAAAGGCAAACTGTATTTTGAACGAGATTAAAAATATAGTAGTTACCAATTTCCTATTGTTTTGTCTACAAGCAAAAGGGTTCTCCTAATTCTCTATAAATAGGAGACAATAGAAGATTTTGATCTCCTAAATTCCCTAGGTTGGCCGAATTTATTGAGAGAGAAAAAGAGAAGAAACGTTCTTCAAATTCCTAGTTTCTTCACATACATGCATTGATAGTGAAGAAAGAAAAATTAGCGAGTAATCATAAATGATAGTTCTACCTTAGAGCCCACACTCTAAGTCTTGCAAGTTTCAAGGAGTACACGTGGAAGATTCTAGTATTCTAAGAAAGCTTGGAGCTTGGATTGTTCGTTGGTTAAAGAATTCAAGTTATCTTCCTAATTGTTAGCAAGGTATAATTCTTGTACTAAATTAATTAGATTTATTTATTTGTTATAAATTAATATATTTATAGCGTTCACAAAAGTTTTATGAAAATTTTTGTTCATACCTGATCCGTATTTCCACGCTTCTGCACCTAAATTTGATTTGGAAACCAACAGAATCGATATATGTTTCTATTATTATTTGTAATCTTTATTTTTGTTTTCTCTAGGATGGAACCATAATAGTACAGTTTATTATCATTATGCTTGTTGCTTCACTTAACTACTTTGCGTAATTGCGTATGATATGATTTGCTATACGTGTGATAACATGTCATGTAGAATAGGGAGTGCCACTCATTAAATTGTTCATGCATGGTTTTTAATATAAAACCTTGTTTTTTAAAAGATTGAGTGGGTGAGGGTTTTTTGAAGAAAAGACCCGTGGCCTAAATCGTTGGTCCATAGGTAATACTTGGTGATACCGACCCCTAAGAAGGGATTCATTATGTACCTGTGTGGATCTCTGAGGGGATAATTTATTTCGGCATACTTTATGGTTGTACAGCCCTAGGTGACAATTATAAAATATAGATCAAATAGTTGAAACGATGGTTATACACTCAAGATTAATTTAATTATTAACCTCCCACAGGAGTTCTATTAATTAAATTAATGGTCAAAGAAAATAATTATTAATATATACTGGATAGAGATAGATCCGGATGGTATATATTGATAGGATGGGATTTGTGTTTCTGATATAATTTTACATGATCACCCTTAGGAGGCTTACAAAATTTTGAGTTGCGAATTATCATTGTAGGGTTGTGATCTTTTCAAGGTTTTGACACACAAACATATTGGTTGCATGTTTGCTTATACTAGATATATGAATGTTTATTGTAGATCAAAATGTCTACTAGCATTTTATCTTTGATAATAAACATACTTTAAATGATGAGAAGTTTACCAAATGGAAAAGGAACCTTAAGGTCGTCCTAACCTTTGAGAAACTGAATCTCGTATTGACTATACATTGTGTCACGCCCCTAAACCGGGGTTGGTGACGTGGAGGCTCGTTTAGAAACTTAAACCTGTTTGAGAGAGTGATTAGCAAAATAATTTAATTCCTTTCAAATCTAAAACATTCAGGTATTTCCAAACGAGCCCCTGCATTCAAGAGAAATTTAATTTCAAGAACGGTGGTGGAATTTCAACCAAACCAGTTTTAAAACCACATCACTGGTATCATGTCAGGAATTCCCACAGGGGTTTAGCATACATGAATATAAACATAAGTAAATGTGACATCAACCACAATCTAGCAACATTTAAGTTTACAAACCATAATCTCTTATACATGCCTTGAAATAAAAGATAGAAGGGTTACAACTCTTTGCTTCCCGAGATCAAGTCCACACCACCGGTAATAGCTACCTATTTCGCACCACTCCTCGCGTCGCCTGGAGGGGTTTAATACATTTAAAAACAGAAAAAGGTGAGCGAAAGGCCCAGTAGGATATAAATTTTATAAAGCATTTAAAATAAAGGTACTCACGGTCCGAAGATATACATCCAGAACCGATCATCCCTTTTTAGAAAAGGAAATACTCACAATAGAAA
>NW_010361196.1:454992-462461 GCF_000414095.1 Morus notabilis | reverse complement strand
GTCTCCCTCAATTTTTCTGTTTTTCGTTTTTTTTTTTTTTTTGAGATTTTCGGCCAAACTGCCGAGAGAGAGAGAGAGGGAGAGAGAAACCCGGAAAGAGAGAGCAAGAGAGAGAGAGGACGCCGGCGGGAAGAAGCCCGGAGAGAGAGCTGCCCGGCAGTGGAAGAAAATGGAGAAGGAAAGAGAGAGAGAGAGGCTGTGCGTGAAGAACCAGAGAAGAAGAAGAAGAAAAAAAAAAGAAAAGGAAAGAAAGAGAGAGAGGGGGGCTGGGCGCACGGGAAGGGAATGGGGGGGGGGGAAAAGAAAAGAAAAGAAAAAAAAAAGAAAAAGAAAAAGAAAAGAAAAGGAAAAAGAAAAAGAAAAATGAAAAAAAAGGAAAATGTATTAAATTTAAGTGTGTTTTCCAAAAATCTTTGGGGTGTAATTATAAATATTGAAAATGACTTAAAGTCCCTTAATTAATTATGAAAATCAAATTAGACACACTAATAATCCACAGTTTAGCATAATTAAACATGTTTAATTCTAAAGAGCGTTACATTCTACCCCCCTTAAGAAATTTCGTCCCTGAAATTTTCCACAGTTTAGCATAATTAAACATGTTTAATTCTAAAGGGCGTTACACATTGTCCTCCAGAGCCACTTGTTAATGCTCCTAATAAGGTTTTTCTAGCATACCAACCCTGGAAGGACTCTAACGATATGGCGAGCATGTCCACTATGCTTCAGGCACAACATGAAGATTGCCAAACTGCTCAGCAGATCATAGGTAATGTTGAGGACATGTTCAGTGGCCAAGCTACTGAAAAACGTCTGGAAGCCTTTCGTAACCTCATTAACTATAAACAGAAGGCTAGGTCTTCGATCAAGGAACACATGCTAAAGGTGATGGGCTATTTGGCTAATGCTCAAACCAATGGGGCCGACATCGATGCTGAATCTCAGATGACCATGATCTTCAAGACTTTGTTGAAGCAGTATATTCCATTCAAGGCAACGTTTAATTCGAGCGCTAGACTTAATATAACCATGACAGAGTTTATACAATGACTCTAAAAGTTCCAAGGTAGGATCAAGGGGCCAACTACTGTGGATGCCAACTTAGCTGAGGCATCTTCCTCAAAATCCACTCCAAGTAACGGAAAGAAAAAGGAGGGAGCTAAGAAGGAGAATTCTTCTATACCCAAGTAAGCTTAAGTGCTTTCATTGCTGGAAGGTGGGGCACATAAAGAAGAATTGTAAGGACTACCTAGCCTCTAAAGGCAAAGGAGGTAAGTGGAATCTTTTGATTGCTGAGGCATGTCTAGTTGAAGAATCCAGTGACACCTGGGTCATAGATTCTAGAACAATTAATCATGTGTGTGTTTTTCTATAGGGGTTCAAGCAAACGAGAAGTCTTCTTAATGAGAGCTTCACGTTTAGGAGGGGTGATGGGACTCTAGTGTTGGCTGAAGCAGTAGGAGACGTCCATCTTTATTTTGATAGTTATAAGAGTTTAATTTTGTGAGACTATTTTTATGTTCCTCGGTTTAAGAGGAATCTTATTTTTGTCGCTTGTTTATTTAAGGATTCTTATTCAATTTTTTAATAATAAAATTGTGATTCGTAAAAATAAGTCTTTTATCTGTGATGAATAGATACAAAATAATCTATATTTTATCAAACCTAAGATTGACTCATTGTTGAACACTGAAGTTGTTAATAACTTTGAAAGTCTTAAAACTGCTCACTCTAATGAGACATGTCATTGGCATTTGCAACTTGAACACATCAACCTTAACAGGATACAGAGGTTGGTAAAGGATGGACCTTTAAGTTCCTTAAAGGTTGAGTCCTTACCACAGTGTGAGTCTAGTTTGAAAGGAAAAGTGACCAAAACACCATTCGGGCTTAAGGGCAATAGGGCTGAAGAGGTCCTTTAACTTGTGCATAGTGATGTTTGTTGTCCCATGAACATCAAGGCATGAGGAGGGTATGAGTATTACGTCACTTTTATTGACGATTACTCAAGATATGATTATGTGTACTTGATACACCACAAAAGTTAAACTTTTGAGAAATTCAGGGAGTTTTGGGCTGAAGTGGAAAAGCAATTAGGGAAACCCATAGAGGCACTTCAATCTAATCGAGGAGGAGAATACCACTCTGATGTGTTCATTAGATACTTATTAGAGATTGGGATCTTCCCAGTTCACTGCACCAAGCATCCCACAGCAGAATGGTGTAGCTAAGAGAAAAAATAGGACTTTTTTGGATATAGTACAGTTTATGACGAGTTATTTGACATTGCATATATCTTTATGGGGATATGCGTTACAAGCTGCATGTTATATTCTGAATAACATACCAAAAAAATCAGTTCTTAAAACTCCTCACGAGTTGTGGACAGGCAGAATGATATCCTTAAATCATATTCGCATATGGGGACATCCTGCACATGTTTTGGACAAGGAAGTGAACATGTTGGAAGCACGTTCAAAAGTGTACATTTTTGTGGGTTATCCGAGATGGACGAAAGGGGGTTATTTCTAAAACCCTAAGGAAAAAAAAGTCATGGTTTCAACATATGCAACATTCCTTGATGAAAGTTACATGAATGACTTTACGCCTCGTAGCAAAATAGTGCTCGAGGAGATGTCAAGTGACTTGATCATGCCGACAGTTGCTTTGAAAACCGAACCAATTAGAGTAGAAAAGGAAACCCAACAATGACCTAGGGAGCTTCGGCTTAGTGGGAAGATTAGGCATGAACTTAAGAGATTCATGGCTAATGGGGAAACCTTTTTGGTCAAATCTTTGGAACACGACAGGGATCCTTGTACTTACAAAGAAGCTACGGAGGATGTTGATGGAAAACTCTGAACTTTAACCATGAAAGCTAATATGGAATCTATGGATTTGAATCAAGTCTAGGAACTTGTAGATCTTCCTAATGGGATTAAAAGTATTGGGTCTAAATGGGTCTACAAGAGAAAAAGAAATGCAGAAAGAAAGGTTGAAACCTATAAGGCTAGACTGGTAGCTAAAGGATACATGCAAAAGAAGGGAATCGATTACAAAGAAACCTTTTCTGTTGTAGTCATGCTTAAGTCCATCTATATTCTCTTATCTATTGCGGCTACTCTCGACTATGAGATTTGGCAAATGGATGTCAGGACGGTGTTCTTGAACAACCATCTTGAGGAAAATATCTATATAGTACAACCAGAGGGATTTGAGGCTAAGGGTCAGGAGAGAAATGTTTGCAAGTCGCTTAAGTCCATTTATGGATTAAAGCAAGCTTCTCATTCCTGGAATAAAAGATTTGACTAAGTGGTCAAGACTTATAGATTCCAATAGAATATGGATGAACCTTGCATTTATAAGCATATTCAAGACGGGAAAGTGGGTTTTCTACTGTTATACGCTGATGACATTCTACTAATTGCAATGATATAGGGGCTTTTTTATCAGTCAAAGTTTGGCTCACCAAACAATTTGACATGAAGGACTTAAGAGAACCTAATTATGTTCTGAATATTTGGATCTTTAGAGACCGAAAGAACAAAATGATAGCTTTCTCCTAGGCTTCATACATTGACAAAATTCTCGATAAGTTTGCAATGTTGAATTCCAAGAAAGGTGGGCAACCATCTAGGTCTAAAATTACTCTTTCAAACAGTAATTATCCCAAGGCATTTGAGGAAAGAGAATACATAACGAAAGTGCCTTATGCATCGACGTTTGGTAGCCTCACGTATGCAATGCTTTGCACACAACTGGACATTTGCCATGCAGTCAGGATCATAAGTCGATATCAGTCGAATCTAGGACCTAACTACTGGGTAACGGTCAAGCATATATTTAAGTACCTTAGGATGACTAGGAATTATATACTAAAATATTCTGGGGAGGATCTTACACTTTTAGGATATACAGACTCAAATTTTCAATCCTGGTGAGGTTCGAGGAAATCGACTTTGGGGTCTGTCTTTACTCTGGGAGGTGATGCTATCATTTGGAGGAGTATCAAGCAAACTTGCATTGCTGACTCAACGATGGAAGCTGAGTTTGTGGCAGCTAGTGATGCTTCAAAAGAAGCAATGTGGCTCTGCAAGTTTCTGATGGATCTTGAGGCAGTTCCTAGTGTGGAAAGCCATTAAGACTGTACTGTGATAAAAGTGCGGCAATAGCTAACACTAAAGAACAAAGATATCAGAAGGGGAGTAAGCACATAGACAAGAAGTATCATGTGATAAGGAGCAATGTGGCTCTGCAAGTTTCTGATGGATCTTGAGGTAGTTCCTAGTGTGGAAAACCATTAAGACTGTACTGTGATAAAAGTGCGGCAATAGCTAACACTAAAGAACAAAGATATCAGAACGGGAGTAAGCACATAGACAAGAAGTATCATGTGATAAGGAGCTTCATTTAAGAAGGGCATGTGGAAATATGCAAGATCGCATCAGAGGACAATATACCTGACCCGTTCATGAAGGCCATGCCGGCTAAGATCTTTAGGAAACAAGTTAAAGCTATGGAAATGCATAACATGCCATCTTTACTCTCTTATGTGCAAGTGCGAGATTGTTAGCGTTTATGCCCTTAGTAATAAATGTAACAACGCATTTTGACTACTAATAAAGATTTATTTATTTCAAATATCCTTCTATTGTCCTATTTACGTTCATATTAGTTGAATATATGATAGGTAAATTGGAAGTCTGAAACTGTCATTCTAAGTCTTTAGATCATGCATGTAATGAGAAGAACATGCAGAATGCAGGAATCTAAAGATGATAGCCTAAAGAATATTATTCTGTATTGAGAGAACAAAGTTGGGAGCTTTATTCATGTTAAGATTGTTATGTTGTGTACTTCCTAACAGAGACAACTTGTCTTAGTCGTCAGAGGTGGGGCTCCATAGGTAGAGACATTGATATAGTTCCTAGTGGTGGAATATATATTGGATCGGACCAAAGTTGAAATATTTTAATTAATAATTCCTTTTGAATAAAAGAATTCACTTTTGACAAATTATATGTGGTCATCTTAATCCTGAGGTATGCTTCACTTGTATCCTTTGATGTACCAAAGGGAGACATCTTAAAATTATGTAAAGGTACGCTTACCGATACGTTGGGGATATGACTCTAGTGTGCGTAGATTTGTTATTCATAGATAGAGAATGCATAGCTCCTATAAAGATTCAATGATATCCTCTTATGGCATTATCTGTGGAATGGAAAATATGAGCCCTCGACCATTAGACTACTTTATATTATCTAATGGTTTACTATTTGTATTTGTACATATAATGGTTTTCTGATGGAGTGGTGCTAGAACATAAGATAGATATAATTGGAAAGGTAAAATAGAACTGGGCATTAACTCGATTAGGGATATCCCATAGAGATGACACACTAATACAATGAGTCGTGGATGAGAGCTATTCGGATCTTTGTAAATATACTATATGAATCGAGAGTGTAGCTCTAGCTCTTAGTGGAATAGCAATAGAGTTTGTAATCATGAGATGGACTTGTTAGTTTACAAGTATTGTTGTAATTATAGGAGCTTGGTTTATATATGTTCACCGGGTCCCATTGCTAGTTCACATAATTTCCTGTAACGATACGACGTATTTTCTGCATATTGGTAACTTGTGTTAGTTTTGTAAAAAGAGGTTCAAAGTTAATTTAAGATCTGTTGCTAATTCATGAGTAATTTATCGGGTGAAATAATTGATAAATTAATTCTCGATAAATTAGTAGAATTCTTGTTTTGAGTTTTATTTGATATGGGAAGACTATTATATGACTATTTTGATCAGCTAACTTTTATATTAGGTTATTTGAATCAAAATTAGGCTTTATGCAAGTTTTCCATATTAAATAAACTTGTAAAACAAGTTTTCAGAATAGTGATCGGTCAACCGGTAGTTTTATACACTACATGGACCGGTCGCTTGGTGGTAATGCACAAAGACGCGCTGACATGGTAAAACTGACTCTATGTGCAAGATTGACTTTGGAAAACCTAAGGACTTCCTAAACTCTATAAATAGCCCAGTTAGTCCCATTATTCATTAGATCACTTGAGAGACTTTTGGGGGGACTATGGGAAAGGGCTCTTGAGAGGATAATTGTTTAAATCTCAAGATCATTTTTTCCTTTGGCTCTCTTGTGGTTGAAAGGAGTTCAAGAATACCAAGGATAGATTTAACAACGTGTACCCACTCGCACTCTGATTGTGGAAATGAGAATAACAAAGAAGACCAGTTGGTTGAGGCTCATTCCGGTTGCTGTTTGGAATGCTTTGATATGTCAGACATGTTGTTTCCATAATCTCTGTAGGTATGATTTAGATATTCGGTATTTATGTTATTGATGCTTACAATTTTTGTATAATAAATTTCCGCAAGCGTACGGTGTCAAGTTTTGAGTATAGGTTGAGTGAGTATCATCTCCACAGGGATTGGGTTTAGAATTGCCGTTAACTACCGTGATTATTGTAACTTAACTTTATCTAGGCAACCTAATAAGATGATGATTAAGAACTAAAACAAAATAAGTAAAAAAAATAAAAATAAAGTATCTATACACAAATGGTCTAGGGACTTGATTTCGCTTTATTATTCCTATGTTCATCCTATTATTTAATCGCTAATCAATTCCGTTCAATTCATTAATCAAGGCTCTAATGTCATCTCGCAACCTCTCTCGAGTGCCTCACAAGAAATTGTATTTAAATACCCAAAACAATATCCCTATTCGAAATGAATATTTAAACATAAATTAAGCTTCGCCTTTAGAATTAGAAAATTGGAATATTAATCGCCTCTCGGCCTCACAACGACCTAAATCCTAATTTGATTATCTAACCGTTGATCTCCTCTCGGTCTCACAACAACCTAGATTATGTTTCTCAAATCTAGATAAAGAACTCAATCTCTCTCGAGCATCAAATTCGCAATCTAAAAATCATCTAACTCATTGGCCAAATAAATTAGAAGCATTAAGCATAGAGAAACATAAATGAATTGAAAATGAAATTAAATTAACAATCAACAAAATATTCAAAACATAGTTCAAATAAAACTACATCAAGTCCTAGATTTAATGTCTAGCTCAACATGGAAAAATAGATGAAAGAAGATAAAACCCAATATCCATTGAAAAGCTTCCAAGGACCTCCAAGATGAAGGATTTCGGCCTCCTTTTGATGTTTTCTTCAGATTTATGAGCTCTCCTTCTCAAATGGCATCTCTTTCCTTTTATACTACTCAGTTTCGGAGCTAGGGCTTCATACGCGCGCTGCAGCTTGCGTGAAAATGCGCTGCGGAGCGCGTTTTTGGAAGAGGATCCCGCTGTTGCGGGTTGGGCACGCTGCAACGCCTTTGGGCGTGCTGCAGCGCGCGGGGATGCCATCTGGGCGTGCTGCAACGTGCGTTCCTGCTCTGGGTGCGCGGGTGCGTGCCTGGGTGTGGG
>NW_010361196.1:451694-454903 GCF_000414095.1 Morus notabilis | reverse complement strand
CGCCTGGATGTGGGGCGCGCGCGGGCGCGTCCTTGGATGTGGGCACGGGCACGCAGCGGGCTCGGGCGCGGGCGCGCGTCCCATTCTGACTTCGCTTTCCTTTGTGTGATGTAGCCCGCTTTCTTGCATTCCAAAGCCTCCTCTTTTGTGCCTTAAAGTCCTCTTTCGCCTCCTCTTGGCATTGATTCACAAGTTAGGCAAATATTATTCTTTTCTTCATGCAAAATCATCCAAGTTCGCATTTATTTATAATTCCTATAAAAAGCATACAAAAGACATTAAACTAACAAAAATGCTTGAAGACTTACAAATATTCATGCTTGAAAGTACTTGATTTGTTGGTAGAAATACCCGTCATCAAATACCCCCAAACTTAAACATTTGCTTGTCCTCAAGCAAAAGAAAAGAAAGAAAAAGAAAACACAAATCAAGTACTAAGACACAAACGAAAAAAAGTGTGAGTTTTGTTTCTAGTCAACAACCGTGCATGTATCTCCAAAGCCACATAATGCTCTAAGCTCAAAAGAAATGCAAACACTGGGATTATCTAGAATTTCAACATAAAGCATCAATTTCACTCCACTCAAGACTCTCAAAGTGTAAGTGTGCACAATCATCTCAATCAACCAAATAAAATCTGGATAGAACTATGTGCCAAGGAGACTATGAGTGATATCTTAATAAGAACTACCATAGGCCCATTTTTCGTGTCACTCTCCACTAATAAAGGTTCACTTGTCATTGAAGATCAAAAGGACTTTTGAGGGTTGTAATAGATGGCTAGGGTAAAAGGTGGATGAGATTAGAATTTTTAGGCTCAAATCACCCTAGGCATGTATCACAACTCATGGATCTCCATGATTTCCAAGAAAAGAAAAAAATATTTTACCAACTCTTCATTTCATCATACATTCACTCTCAATCGAACCCAAAAAGAAATAAAAACCACAAAAATTTGAGAAATAAAGACCACACCCCCAAACTCAAAATCAACATTGTCCCCAATGTTGTAAAGAAATGGAAATGGTAACTCAATTCCTCATCCGATTAACTCTTATTATTATTATTTTTCTTTATTATTTTTTTCTTCTCTCTTTTTTTTCGTTTTTCATTTTTTTTAATTGAATTGAGAATGAAAAAGAACACAAGCCAATCCACTAATGATTTCCCAAACATAACCCACACTTGCTCTCAATCTTAGCATTTAATGTAATCATGCCTAGTAGTGATGGGTTTAGGAAGTGAGAATGCATTTGGTGGTTTGGATGTACAACATGGGTGATGAACGAAATAAGCAATATGGCTCAAAGGGGGTAAACAAATGATGAATTTTCATTTCAAGGGTTAGCTTCAAAGGCCCAATCGATCCGAATAAAATGCCTTAATCTTCTCTCCAATGATACTAAACCAACAATTTCACCTCAAGTTTCACTCAAATGGGTTCTAGTGTTCATGAGGTATCAAAGTCTACCTAATGCACATAAATGCTCTCCAAATGCTCAAAAGATCAAGTGATCATGATTCATGGTGCTCAAAAGTAGAGAATCAAGAGTGAATTTTAATCAATGCGAGTCAAGCATACCGAAATCTCAATGAAATACATTTTAAAAGACCTAAGAAAGCATCAAGTGATTATACTCATCATTATTATCTAGTTATTTCATCTCAACAAAACTCACAATTTATTCAAATGACCTAAAAGAAAAGCGAGTAAAAACATGGGCAAAAGAACACAACTCAATGGAGACAAGTCATAACAACCAACTCACAAGTAATGCTTAAAATCCACTAAAATCAACCACAAAGTGTCTCAACCCCAAACTCAATATCAAACAATCTTTAAAATTAATAACAAAGGAATAAAAACACGTACCGGGGAGGCGAGACAATCTCGCCTCCTTGTATGGTTGGCGATGATGCACCGGGCAAGATGGCATAAACTCGGGTTGGGGCGGGGCTCTCCTCCATAAATTGCGTCTTTAGGCTCAATTATTCCTATGCCGAGCCAACTCGTCAAAGAGTGGCTTCGCCCATAGTACGTGTCATACAACACAACGTACGGGTCTTGATTCTTTACACCCTCAAGCTTGGCGAGATTTGGCGGTTTTTGGCTCATTTGCTCAACTCAACTCGGTGCCGGCATATGCGCTTGGTTGGCGTGGAAGAACGGCGCACTAGATGGTGGGGGAGTTGCCGGCCACATTGGGTCTTCATAGATGTGATCTTTCTCAACCGGGGGTGGCACGATAATGGGGATCTCGAGGGATTGAGACTCATTGACATCTTCTTGAAATTCTTCACTAACCAATTCTTGAGTCTCCTCCTCTCTCAAAGAGTCATCATCAAATAACTCCCAATCCTCCTCTTGTGTTTCTCTATTCATGGCGTTAGTAGATTCATCTGGAAGCAGCTTCAACCTAAACAACTCCGCTAGATTTGTCTTCATTTCCTCATGAAGTTGGTCGAGCACCTCCATCCTCTCTAACTTCTCTATGCGGAGTCTTGTCTCCTCCAAAAATTGGGCGACAAGGTCTTCAAGTGAGGTAGAAAACTCCGCTTGGTGACGGGGGGTGTCAAGCCATGGCTCTGAAATCTTGGAGCTATCCTCAAAACCGTGGTGGTTTGTTGAATACCTCCCATACCGATAGTTAACATCGGCCATGTCTTCCAACCACCAATAAGCTTCATCCGCGGATAGTTGGTGAAAAGAGGTGGTACCATTTCCTCTTTCCACCCACATTCTTGTTGCGGCATCTAACCCGTTGAGGAAGATTTGTAGTTGCACCTCCCTCGGGAAACCATGGTCGGGAAACTGAATGAGCTGCTCCTTGTATCTCTCCCAAGCACTAAAAAATAGCTCAGAGCCTCGTTGAGCAAATCTTAAGAGGACTTGTCGATCAACCATCTCCAAGTACCTCGTAACACAAAGGAAAACAAAAATAAAACAAAAGATTAAAAATGAGAAATAAAAGCCTAAATTAAAATCAAGTTATGTACTCACAATATTAACAACAATTTAAAATGCCAATCCCCGGCAACGGCACCAAAAACTTGATGCTTACAATTTTTGTATAGTAAATTTTCGCAAGCGTACGGTATCAAGTTTTGAGTATAAGGTGAGTGAGTATCGTCTCCACAGGGATTGGGTTTAGAATTGCCGTTAAGTACCGTGATTATTGTAACTTAACTTTATCTAGGCAACCTAATAA
>NW_010361196.1:421365-451519 GCF_000414095.1 Morus notabilis | reverse complement strand
GCCTCTCGGCCTCACAACGACCTAAATCCTAATTTGATTATCTAACCATTGATCTCCTCTCGGTCTCACAACAATCTAGACTATGTTTCTCAAATCTAGATAAAGAACTCAATCTCTCTCGAGCATCAAATTCACAATCTAAAAATCATCTAACTCATTGGCCAAATAAATAAGAAGCATTAAGCATAGAGAAACATAAATAAATTGAAAACGAAATTAAATTAACAATCAATAAAATATTCAAAACATAGTTCAAATAAAACTACTTCAAGTCCTAGATTTAATGTCTAGCTCAACATGGAAAAATAGATGAAAGAAGATAAAACCCAATATCCATTGAAGAGCTTCCAAGGACCTCCAAGATGAAGGATTTCGGCCTCCTTTTGATGTTTTCTTCTAATTTCCGGGCTCTCCTTCTCAAATGGCATCTCTTTCCTTTTATACTACTCAGTTTCGGAGCTAGGGCTTCATACGCGCGCTGCAGCCTACGTGAAAATGCACTGCGGTGCGCATTTTTGGAAGAGGATCCCACTGTTGCCCCTAGATGTGGGCACGAGCGCACAGCGGGCTCGGGCACGGGCGCGCGTCCCATTCTGACTTCGCTTCCCTTTGCGCGCTGTAGCCTGCTTTCTTGCATTCCAAAGCCTCCTCTTTTGTGCCTTAAAGTCCTCTTTCGGCTCCTCTTGGCATTGATTCATAAGTTGGGCAAATATTCTTCTTTTCTTCATGCAAAATCATCCAAGTTCACATTTATTTATAATTCCTATAAAAAGCATACAAAAGACATTAAACTAACAAAAATGCTTGAAGACTTACAAATATTCATGCTTGAAAGTACTTGATTTGTTGGTAGAAATACCCGTCATCAGTTATATAGCTGCATGAACATGTTCTTGGTTGGCTTTGGCATTTATTTAAAAGTTTAAAATTCCACAGCGCACTCAATGTCATTTTTCTAACGTCTGGAGCACAATTATATGATAAGTTTCAAGCCCAGAAGTAAAGTCGTGTTAGAAGAGTTACTTACCAATAAGATTGGACCATAAGTGACAAGAGTTGTCGAAGGGCATAGAGAAAAAAAGGCATAGAGAAAAGACCACATTTACTACAATAGATCCATTCATGGTGTTAAAGTAGACTTCTTGATTGTAGAACATCATGTTTGATAAGGCTACTTAGTCTTATGGATTTGATCAAAACCAAAATGTACCGTGTGTCTACAACAATACATAAAAAAGAAGATGTACTTGTTCTTTACTTGCCCAGATATCTGATATTCAGTGTTAGTGGTCAATTGTTATCAGTTGAACTAAAGATTGGATCATTGGGTAATGACGTAGTATATCTTTAAGTGTATGAGGAAAATAAGAAACTATAAAATAGTTTAGTCAGTGAAAGAGTTAGTGTTTCGCTGGAAACATATACTCTGACTATGTGTCATGCATGGATTTTGAGAGTCAACATCTAAAGTTGTGTTCACACTAGGTGAAAGAGTCATGATACGAAAGGTTATTGGCAAAGTGTGATTGCTAATTCTATGTGTTGCAGCTTGTGAACTGGCAAAGGAAAGTAGCTTGGCTCCAAAAATTCTTAATTGATCTGGAAGTTGTTCGAGGGATAGATCAGTCATAGCAACCTAGAAAGTTTCAATATTAGAGACATATTCTACCTACTTTAGGACAAGTAGGAGATTGTTGAGAATGGTGTCCTAAAAGCATGGGATGTAATGAAAGATATTGTTATTTATATAATAAAAGAGAAATTTCATTAGTTATGTGCATATATTATTGAATACTATGCGAATAAATAAAAAGCTTAAATATTGTATATAAGAGTTATAGACGAGAGGATAATATTTAAAGATAATAATCGAAAAATGTGCATAATAAATTTAATTAAAGTTTCAGAATCTTTAATTAAAATACTACTAATACATGTCATTCCCATTAGAGATGTGAAATGGGCAGGGCCGTCCAGCCCGCAACAGTGTCGGGTTCGGCACGGCCCGGACCTGTACTGTTACGGGTCGTGCTGGCCCGGCACATTAGACGAACTAGGGCAGGGCCTCAGCTTCCCAACCCGCACCCCTGGCCCGGCCCTAGCCCGTTAAGGCCTTATTCAGCCCAAGCGTGTGATTCGGTCCAAGCCCTTATTCAGCCCAAGCCTGTGATGCGGCCCGCGATTCGGCCGTCAGGTACGCCGCAATGTGACCTTGGGCCCATCGCGTGCCGAACAGGCAGCCCGTTACAGGCCTACCATTAGGCCCATGACAGGCTCACCGTTGGGCACACGATAGGCCCAACAGTCACATTGTGGAAATGAAGGAAAAAAAACCTATAATTACCCCTAAATCCCACACAATATTCACCACAACAACTCACTCTCAACTCCTCATCTCAGTCTTATTCTATCTCTCATCTTGTCTCTTTGATATTAATTTTAGCTTTCTCTCTCGACTCCTAATTTTTTAGCTCTTTCATTTACAAATTCAATCAATTTAAAGAAATTCCAGAAAAAAGTATTCTACTTATCAATTTTGTTACATAACATTGTATTACGTAATGTTTATTTATGTTGTTTATTGTTTATAAATGTTTTTTTAACATTAGTTTCTATTTTTTTTATAGTAAATGGCCGCATCAAATTTTTCTGATTTCCCTTATCTTGGAGATGAACCATTTTACGAGGATGAAATGTTAATGCACAACTCCAACCCCACTAAACTGGAAACTGTTCTAGTTGATAATCAATTGGTGCACAACAAGAAAGTTAGAGAACATGCCAGGGGAAAAAGACTACGAACTGCTCCCGCATGGCAACATTTCACAGAGGAGCCTCGACCAAATCAAAAAATAGGCGAAATGGAAATTTGTGCAGTATGTAAATATTGTAAAAAATATTTTTCTAACAAAAAGGGTGGGGGTACTTGCTATCTTAATAGACATTAGAAAGCATGTCTACCGTTGCACCAAGGTGATAGTGTGGACTCTCACTAACAAACATTGTCACTAACATCACAAGGTTTACAAAATTTTACATATGACGCACAACATGCTCGTGAGGCATTAGCTAAATTTCTAGCTAGTGCCAAATTACCTTTGTTTTTTGTAAATGATGTAGCGTTTGAAGAATTCATACAGACGGCCTTCTGTCCACAATTTAAATGGGTAAGTAGATACACAACTCGATCTGATTGCATGAAAATTTTTTATGCTATGAGATAATCTCTAGTTGCTAATTTTTGGTCTTTCAATGCTACAATATCTTTTACATCCAATCTTTGGGAGGGGTGTAATAAAACTGGATATTTATGCTTAATGGCGCATTATATCAACGGGGATTTGGTTTTACATAAGAGAATAATTGGTTTTCATTTATGTACATTTCCTCATAACGCAAATGCTATTTTTTCAACTATAATGGAAATTTTTAATTTTTATGGGATAGAAGATAAAGTTTTAACAATTACTTTTGATAATACGTCAGCTAACACAACTGTAATTAACATGTTTAAATCTAATTTGAAACCACCTTTTGGTGGCAAAATGTTTCATCAACGGTGTGCATGTCACATAATAAATTTAGTAGTACAAGCAGGAATTGAATCTATTTCCTCTCGTTTAACAAAAATTTGAGAATCTTTATCCTTCATTTCTAGTTCTGGAGCTCGGCTCTAAGAATTTTGACAATATTACAGGAACAACCAGATGCGCCTAAGAAAGTTTCCAACTGATATGAGACATAGGTGGAACTCTACCTACTTAATGTAAAATACTGTAATTTCGTGTCAGCATATCATCACTACGTACGTGAATAGTTAGCATGGTGAGCATTTAATTTTTGATACAGATTGGAGGATTGGTGAGTACTTTTTAAAATTCTTTGAAGTATTCTACAACATTACCGAATTACTTTCTAGTGTTTATTATCCTACTGTGCATCTAGCTTTGCATCAACTATTTAATATTTCTGAAACATTTAAGTATTATAGGGATACTAATCTTTTTGGACCAATAGTTAATCAAATGGAAGCTAAATTTAAAAGTATTGAGCCGGTCGTCCTATGTTATTTGTGTTAGAAACCATTTTAGATCCTAGGTGTGGATTAGATGGGACCGAATCTTTGATGTCTGTCACAACTGAAAATTTAGATATTGATATGTAACTAACCATTCCCAAAGCTAGGAACATATTAGAAAAATTATTTGCTTTGTATGAAACAAAATACGGAACATAACAAAAAGAACAGGCAACTTCGATGTCGAGGAGCAGTTCGGGGCCTAAAGGTTCATCGTGGAGCTTCTTGAAGAAGAAGGAGAAAGCATCGGGATCGTCATCAACACAAGCGTCTTCAGAACTAACCAAATATTTTGAAATAAATTTTGTAATCGATGACAACAAACTGTACATCTTACAATGGTGGAATAGCAAGACAAATCATTTTCCAACACTGTCTATGATAGAACGTGACGTTCTGACAACTCCAGTGTCAACAGTGGCATCGGAGCAAGCATTTAGTGCAAGCAATCGAATTATTGATGAGAAGAGGAGTAGAATGTATCCGGATATCTTGGAGGAGCTAATGTACATTAAAGATTGGGAAGATGTCAGAAGATGAAAACAACACTATAAAGATTATACAATTCAAGAATATTTTTCGAACTTAGACATAACAAAATCTTCTGGAAGAAATTCTTCCGCAGTGTAATTTACTTATCCTAGACTACTACTCTTTTTTTCTTCGCTAAAGTTTTATCCCGATCTCCCCACTGGTTTTAGTTGGCAAGGTTTTAAACGAGAAATTATTTATGTGTACTTATTCATATTATTTCAATTCAATAAAATCACATCTTTTGGGGGCATATGATAAATTTTTTTAATTAAATATTGCAATAAAATTTAAAAGGACCAAGGCCGCCCCGTGAAGGGCCTGGGCCCAGGCCTGGCCCTGGCCCTTGTGGATGGGGGCATGGGCCAGGGCTGGGCCTGAGGGTCTTCCCTCAGGCCCGGCCCAGGTGATGTGAAAATTACAAGTGCACAATATCGCATACAAGTAATAAAGTAGTGAATAAAGTATCGTTCCCACGAGGATTAAGTTAATTTTAATTAAGTACCGAAATTAGTTAACTCTAAAATTATTTGAATAGCCTAAAATAAAATAGAAAAATAGTAAGAGCAAAATACAAATAAAAACTCAAATAAATAAAATTAAAATAAATAAAAGACTCAAACAAATTAAAGACTATGGCAACTGATTTCACCAAATCTAATCTTTTTTAATTCATTATTCTTACTAACATTGCCTATTATTCATGTGTTAGAACGAGTAACCCTATATTATTTAATAGTCATTCTGGGGATGCTCTCAAATACATTCCTAGTATATAAACCCACTATCTCTCGATGTGAATTCCACCACCCTAAAAATTCATTACGCTTTATGGTTCTCTTAATTGTTCACGCAAGTGATGTTACTATCGCTAGATGTCGCATGCACCTTACGATTTCTCTCACAGGAAGCTATTCCTAAAAATCTCCTTCTGGAGTTTCAATCTAGGTCTCCAAAACAATTCAAATATTGGCCAGATAATTGAAAGCATTAAACATAGAGAAAGAAATAACAACTATGAACAAAAAACTCTTAGTAAATTAATTCATTGAAAGCAAAAATAAATTAAATTAAATTAAAATAGAATTAGATAGAAAAATTAGAAAAAAAAAACCCATGTGCAAGTGTCAGAGACTCTAAATTTAACTCTTCAATCCTCAATCTTCAATTCTTGATCTTCAAATTATATTCTCTCTCGCAAAACCTAAAAATAAAAATCCTAACAGAGTAACCTCAAATTCTCCAAAATAATTTCCTTTAATCTTTTCTCTCAGCTCTTTTTTTTTTTCTCTTCCGACGGGGCTTATCTTGTTTTTGGGTGCTTTGCTCCGTGAAATAATCGCAAGGGGTTCTCCTTTCTCCTCTTGGTCTTGCGGCTGCCAAGGCTATTAATAGCCTCCAAAGTCACACATCAGATGAGCAAAAGAAGGAAGGCATTAGGGCTCTGATGCAAAGGTGGACACATGGCAAACTTTGAGTGGGTTGGAGCTAAAACTGGGTGATGGTGCACTTTGGATTGCAGATGAAAATGGGACGGCCAGTGAAGAGCATGAGTGGCAGGGGCGCATGGAAGAAAGGTGAATCCGGATTTGCTTTTGATTTTTGAAGTATTTTTAATGCCAACTCAACTTTAAATTATACTTTTCACTTAATTTAATCACAATTGAGGATTAATAAAATTATTAGAGGAAAAACGAAATAAAATCAAGTAAAATAAAATAACACAACAGAAAATTAAATTATAAATAAATAAAATAAATAAATTTCTTAAGAACAAAATAAATTTAAATGTAAATAATAAGAAAAATAACCTTTTTCTTGTCCTCAAGCAAAACAAGAAATGAAAGTAAAAACAAAGCAAGAGAAAGAATTGTGCTAATATGATGATTCCCGAAAATTTTTCTCAAAGACTACCTAAAAATCTAGCTTAAGGAAAAACATAAATAATGCCCAAGAAATATGAGTAATCCTAGAGTTTTTTTCATTCTAATTGAATTGTTCCATGTGGGTGATTTGCAATTTTTCTTTTCATCACATGCAATTTGGATTAATTTATGTGAACATCAATTGAGTATAGGATCTCAAAAAAAAATGAACAAGTCTCATAGGTTTGTTTTTCATATCTCTCTCCACTAATGTAAACTAGCATATCACCAAAGATCGTTAGGACGTCATTAAGCTTGTAATGTGCGGTTCGGGTAAAGGTAGGATATGGAAATATTTTTGGCTCAAAACACCCTTTAAAGCACATTAATCACTCTAGGACTTTCATAGAGCTCAATTCTCCCTTTCAAGTAATATTCCCAAATTTATTTTCAACTTTCTTTTTGTCAACCCAATTTTTCTTTTTCTTTTTTTCGATCGCCTCCTACCCCCAAACTTAAAATCAACATTGTCCTCAATGTTGTGAAAAGAAAGAACATGGAAGGTAAGAAAACAACATCCCTAACCAACAAAAGTGCCTCAAAGTGTTGAGCTTCTTTTTATTTTTTAATGGAAGTAATGGGCGCCGCGGCTCTGTTATGATGCCACCACGGCTCTGTTATTCTGGCGATGCATCTCTGTGCTCCCTGGTTTTTCGTTGGGAAGTAATGGGCGCCGTGGCTCTCTGTGTGGGCGTTGTGGCGCTGATTTTTTTTTTTGTGTACTTCAAGCACACTGAACTTCAAAACTCCACCCTTCCTCCCTCATTTAGCATAGCTCAAAACCCTTTTTTTTAGAGTGACCAACATGCTTATGGGGTGATAGACAGAAAATTGACAGTTACTCGAAAGGCTAGGCTAAAGATGTGGGTGACAAAGAAAATGTGACATTAGGCTCAACGGGGTATACTAGGGATAAAAATATATCATGGTAGGCTCGAAAGGCTCAAATGATCCAAAGATGGCGTAAATCATTTCCTTGGTAATATGAAGTCTAGGATTTTGCCTCAAGAGAAAATCAAACAAATTCTAGGACTTTTGAGATTAAGAAAAATCACATATTCACATAAACATTCTCTAAATCAACATGCAATTCAAAGATCAAGGCAGAGTGCTCAAATATGGAACAATCACAATCAAAATAAACTCACTCCAAAAATTAAACACACCTAGACAAAATTCACACTTTTCCAAAAGCTATAAAAATTATCAACCATAGTCTCATCATCGGAACGAGGGAAATCACCAAAGAAAGCACAACTCATCTCAATTTATTCAAAATAAAGAAACATTTTTTTCAAATTATAATTTTTTTTTAAAACAAAGAAACGTTTTACCCACTAAGCTCTAGATGCACATCATCCTCAAAAGTGTAAGCAGTCAAGATAATAAAGAAAAGTTTAAGAAACTCTCCTTTTTGGTGCGTAGGCTTGGTGCATGATAGCTTCCTTAAATTTGCACCGCCTCTCGTTAGCCCCACCGCTTGTACCTACAAAACAAAGAAAAAACAAACAAAGTAAAAAGTTTCTAAAGCCTAAAAACTCAAACAGAACAAAAAAAAAATGATAGAAAACTTGGGTTGCCTCCCAAGAAGCGCTTGCTTTAATGTCTTCAGCCGGACATTTGGAGAAGTGCTCATCAAAGAGCGGCTTTCGCCCATAGTAAGTGTCATACAACACTTTATATGGGTCTAGATTATGAATGCCCTCAAGCTTGGCATGATTTGGAAGTATTATGCTCGTTGCTCCAACTCGACTTTGCTTTGATTGATGATGAGCTTGGGTGGAGAACTTCTCTTTAGGCTCAATCATGTAGAGGACATAATATGGTGATGGTGGTGTCGGAGGGAAGTAAGGATCCATTGTTGGTGTGTATGATAAAACCACTAATGAGCTCAATTCAATGGCCTCGTATGCTTCTTCATCCTCCAACAGTTCTCGTACCTCTTCTTTATCTAGGAAATCCACAAATAATCCTTCTAATTTCTCTTCACTCTCAACTTCGCTATCCATAGAAATGCATGCAATTTGAGCTTCATTAAACTCATGGTTTTGGATGGACACCTCGTTATTTAGCAAATCAGTGTTGACACCACGAGAGTCTAATTGCGCTAAGGTTTGAGCAAAAATAGATTCGAAGGGTTCTTGTTCTTCTTTTTTAGGCTCACCCTCCCTTTAAAGGCTTGAATTCTCTTGACAACTTCTCTCGAATGTACCAATCTTGATAAAACCTCACCATATCCTCCATCATTGGGTAGGCTTCATCCTCGGGTCTTTTACTGAATAGGGTTATACCATAGCCATCTTCAACCCAACTTTTGGTCGCTATGCTCAATCATTTAATGAAAATTTGAAGTTGATCCACCCAACTGATCGAATAACTCATCGATCCTCGGCAGTGGGTATTTGTTCTTCATAGTCACCCTGTTCAATAGACGGTAGTCAATGCACAACCGAAGAGATCCGTCGTGCTTCTTCACAAATAGCACTGGTGCACCCCAAGGGGAAGTACTATTCCGGATATATCCCTTTTCTGCTAGCTCCTCAAGCTGCGTTCTTAATTCTTTCATCTCTGCCGGAGCCATCCGGTATGGAGGAATGGAAATAAGTGCCGTTCCCAGAACTAAATCAATACAGAATTGAATCTCCCGATCTGGCGGTAAACCAGGTAGCTCATCAGAAAATACATCTGTAAACTCATCCACTACAGGGATTCCCGCACTATCTCCAATTATCTCGGGTTCACCTTCTAGAGCAAGAAGAGAAGATAAACATGCTATATTCCTCCGTCCCCCAACATTGTGCTTCAACAGTCGTTCTCCTAGGACTGGATTCATATCTGCCCGATAAGAAATTACTGTTCCCAACTTAGTCATCAGAGTCACTCTCCTACAGTAACAATCAACAATTGCTCCGTATTCTGACAACCAATCCATTCCGAGGACCACATCAAACAGGCTCATCAGAGTCACTCTCCTACGCTTCCCTTGCTCTCTGGACTTATTTGTATTCCTTTGCGCGCTGTAGCTTAAAAGGGTGCGCTGCAGCCCGCTTCCTTGCATTCCAAGCCTCCTCTTGGCATTGATTCACAAGTTGGGCAAATATTCTTCTTTTCTTCATGCAAAATCATCCAAGTTCGCATTTATTTATAATTCCTATAAAAGCAAACAAAAGACATTAAACTAACAAAAATGCTTAAAAACTTACAAATATTCAAGCTTAAAAGTACTTGATTTGTTGGTAAAAATACCCGTCCTCAGATTGCGTTAGTTTTCATTAAGTACCGAAATTGGTTAACTCTAAAATTATTTGAATAGTCTAAAATAAAATAGAAAAATAGTAAGAGCAAAATACAAATAAAAACTCAAATAAATAAAACTAAAATAAATAAAAGACTTAAACAAATTAAAGACTATGGCAACTGATTTCACCAAATCTAATCTTCTTTCATTCACTATTCTTACTAACATTGCCTATTATTCATGTGTTATAACGAGTAACCCTATATTATTTAATAGTCCTTCTGAGGATGCTATCAAATACATTCCTAGCATATTAACTCACTATCTCTCGATGCGAATTTCACCACCTTAAAAATTCATTATGCTTTATGGTTCTCTTAATTGTTCACGCAAGTGATGTTACTATCGCTAGATATCGCATGCACCTTACAATTTCTCTCACAAGAAGCTATTCTAAAAAATCTCCTTCTGGGGTTTCAATCTAGGTCTCTAAAACAATTCAAATATTTGCCAGATAATTAAAAGCAGTAAGCATAGAAAAAGAAATAACAACCATGAATAAAAAACTCTTAGTCAATTAATTCATTGAAAGCAAAAATAAATGAAATGAAATTAGAATAGAATTGATAATCTCATAGTACTAGCAAAAGAAAATTAAAACATAAAAATAAAAATAAATAAATCAAGGGTTCCAATATCTCAATTTACAAAAGTACAGAGATAGAAAAATTAGAAGAAAAAATTCATGTAGAGGTGTCACAGACTCCAAATTTAACTCATTCAATTCTTAATCTTCAAATTATTTTCACTCTTGCAAAACTTAAAAATAAAAATCCTAACAGAGTGACCTCAAATTCTCCAAAATAATTTCTCTTAATATTTTCTCTCAGCTCTTTCTTGTTTTTGGGTGCTTTGCTATGTGAAAAAATCGCAGGGGATTCTCCTCTCTCCTCTTGGTCTTGCGGCTGCCAAGGCTATTAATAGCCTCCAAATTCACATGTCAGATGAGCAAAAGAAGGAAGGCATTAGGGCTCTGATGCAAAGGTGGACACATGGCAAACTTTGAGTGGGGTTGAGCTAAAACTGGGTGATGGTGCACTTTGGATTGCAGATGAAAATCGAACGGCCTGTGAAGAGCATGAGTGGCAGGGGCGCGCAGAAGAAAGCTGAATCCGGATTTACTTTTGATTTTTGAAGTATTTTCAATACCAACTCAACTTTAAATTGTACTTTTCATCTAATTTAAACACAATTGAGGATTAATAAAATTATTGGAGGAAAAATAAAATAAAATAAAATAATATAACACAGCAAAAAATTAGACTAAAAATAAATAAAACAAATAAATTCTTTAAGAATAAAGCAAATTTAAGTGCAAATAAAAAAGTGAAATAACTTTATTTTATAGAGTTATCACCGGGCACGGCTTTAAGAAAAAATATAAAACATGCACAGCGGAATTTTAAAATTTTTTTAAAAAAATCGTACTAAATCATGTTGCCATATACAATAAATTATTCAATAATTTAAAATACCTTGAAAGAGACTTCCAGAAACGTAGGAGGATGTGACCGAGAAAGCTTTAACTAACTAACCTTCTTTACTCTTCTCCAATTCCTGGATGGTGGAGTGTGTTGCCACTCAATTTCTCAATGGTATTCACGTGGCTTGCTTCTCCTTTCAAGCACCCAAATCTCTAGAAGTTGCTATTATTAGTGAGAGGTATAATAACAAATTCGCTCACCTGAGAGTCTGTGGTCTAAAAAATATATGAGTCCTTTGGATCCTATTTATAATGAGCACACTAGGTGGGATTTTTGGAAAAGATTTTATCTCTCCCTTATCTCCTCTTGTGGCCAAAAAAACCCTAGGTTTTTCCTTGCGAAAAACCAGCCACCTTAAGATAGGATATCCAAAATTTTTATTTCAAATTTTGATCTCCTCTTATCCTTGAAGTTGGCGATTTTTCAACCTAATTTAGGCTTCGAAAATTCCGCCACCACTAGGATTAGATTTCAAAATTTGTTTCAAAAATTTAATCACATTTATCTTATGATTTTATCTCCATGGATAATGTTCCATAAATCCAATTTAAATTCAAAATAAAATCATGTCAACTTTATTTGAATCAAACAATTATGTAGTAATTATCCAAAATAAAATCAAATTAGGAGAAAATCTTCTCCACCTTATCCAGAAGATAGGCGCCAACTATTAGAGAAACAAGGATAATATTTTGTTTCAATTCAAATTCAAATAGGATAAAAAAATATTTATTTATTTAGATAAGATTATTTAGATATTTAAATTAATCATTCAAATGATTAATCTATCCATATCTTCTAGAATTCAAATTGATCTTATATCAATTTAAATTTGACATCTTATCATTCAATTAAATATTTATCCTATTAATTAAATCAAATAAGAAAACGTTCTATTTTTAGCTTAGAAAAACGCCACACCATAAGTGAGGTGTCCCGGAATTTTCTCTTTACTAAGTACAAGGATTAAAGCCATAATGAATATCCCGATTGATTACCATCCATAAATGAAATTACGCGGAGCTAGTAAAGGGACTGTTTAAACAAATATAATATGGGCTCTAATAATTCATGTAATTATTATTCTATACCAAATAATACAATTTCATAATTATTAGTTTCAGAGTCATGCCACTATAAACCTAATACTGCACTCCCAATTATATATCAAATTGCATGAGCCAATAGATTACATTGTCCAATGACCTTGTCATATATGCAATACCCTCATATGATATCCATGATCAACCTAGGTTAAAGTCCGTTAATCCTTTTGATCACGCTATCTTAAAGATCCATTATACATCTAATAAGAAAATAATTATTCACCATATGTGAATAACAAATGATTTGCCATGCAAACGATCCAAGGCCTTGTTCATTCTCAATCTAGTATAATGTCGTTAAGAGGATAACCTTTACTCTTCATAAGAGCTATGATTCCATATCTATAAGTAAACCCTTCATCGAATATAAATCGTGTACCAATGAACCGGTCTATTAGCTTACTACTTTGAGACACCTTAGCCTTTGGAACATCTAAGTACACAAGTTATATACATAAAGCCATTTACATATTCAGGATTAAGGTTATTGCATAATGAATGTTAAAAAAGAATTAATCTATTCAAGCGGACTGTATAGATTAATCATACTTTAGTCCAAGTCCAATATGTCACCACCACTAGGCAACATATCTATGTCTCTACTCGGGAGTCAACTTACTCCAGATAGTCAAAACAAACCATCTCCCTAATTGGCTTTAGATGACATAATAGTCTTAACATGAGTTAGATGCTCACTCTAACCCCTTTGACTATGGACTATGGATTTAGACTATTTACTTTAGAATGTTGTCTTCTTGCACACAAAAAGAACCATTGCATGCAACATCCTAACAGTTTAACATTAAATAGTCAGTGAGCCATATTTGCTTATAATTACTTTAACATGTAAATAGAATAAGGACGTATAGCAATGTAATGAATAAACTCTTATATATTATTAATCAGTTCACATGTCTTCTTAGGGCATTCCTAACACGGCCCTGAACAGTTCAGGGTCGTGCCTGGCCCAGCCCAGGCCCATGGCAGGCTTGGTGTGCGATGTGTCGTGCCGGTCCGGCACGGCACGTTTGACAACTCTAATTCCCATTAAGAATGAAATGATGCTATCCGTACTGTTAATACGGAAGGTTATTGGATGAGTGTATTATACATAATGTGATAATGTGGAACTGGAACACAAACAATGTGGAACTGGAACACAAACATGATTTGAATTTTTGATAATTTCCGTTAAGTATAGAAATACAAATTGAGTCTACCGATAGACATATATAGAATGATCTTAATCCTAGATTATTAGCAGACTCTTATTTATGGATTTGTGTCTTTTGACTTACTCAGTACGGATTTCGAGATTGCTCAATCCTATTTCTTGTATCTTGGAGAAAGAATGAAGTGGGTAGTCGGGAATGCTGATATACGAGATGGAATCTATTCCTTCTTGAATAAAGAAGTAGATAAATAATTCCCTTAAGGGTTGATTCGATACTTGGATTAGTAGGAGCTCCAATTCATGAATTTGTTTTATGAATCACTATCCATTAGAGAATCAATGATACTCAAGGATAAAGACGTAATTAAAGAGGTTAACGGATTTCACCTAGCTCTAATTATGAATTATTGATGGAAGATAGATCTATATATAGTGATTATATAAAATGAACACTTCAAATTCTTGTAAATTGTGTTTGTAATTTCGAGAATGCAATTCTAAGTTTTTAGTGGAGTAACTTTTAGATTTAATATAATTAAATAATTAATTAAAGAGTTACTTAATTATAATTTTATAGGAGCTCAGAATTATAGGTCTGTAACTCCTCATGTCATCCTTGTAATATTTGTAAGATGAGGTGAATTATTGAGAATTAACATCACTCGAAATAAATAATGTGATTATTTAAATTAGTTAATTTTAGAACATGTTGTAGTGGGACCACGACAGATCACATGCCTAGCACAGAGAGGTGCAGGGGGCATGTGGCACAAGGAGAATCCCATTGGGATTCATTTTCTTTCTCAACAAGGAATCCAGTTTACTTGTTTGACAAGTTTTCTAATTAAATTTAAAAGATAATTAAGGTTTGACTTTATCTAGATTTGAATTTGAGTCAAAATGTGTCACGACCCCAAGGATAGGGCTGTGATTATTAGGCTTTAATTTAAAATTTAACTTAATTAAACTGGATTGTTTAACAAAAATCACAAAAATAAATACATAAATATCAATATAGTTTGCTCCGGAGACTTTTTTTCACAAATAATATTTAAAACAGTCCATAAAGTCCAAGAAAAGTAGTACAACTCTGGGACAATGCCGACCAATACAGTTTACATACAGAAATACAGTGCATCTCAGAATTTAAAACTGTGAATCCGAAACAAACATACCGCTTCGAATCTCACGCCTTCAATCCATTGGCATACACTTGTCACGCTGTAAATCTAAACCGCTAACTTTGGAGGAGGGGTTTAAAACATTAAAAACATAATAAAAGTGAGCAGAAGGCCCAGTATGATATATTTTATAAAACCGAATAAATAAATAATTGAACAAAATGAGAGAGTGAGGCCCAAAATAATCAATCGGAACCAAACAACCTTTTTCTGAAAGGTAAACAAACTGAAATTTCATATTTTAGGCAACCAGCAAGTAATTTAAGTATTAAATTACTTACGACCAAAGCAAGGCCTTATCACCACCATAGTGGCCCGTCTGGGTTTCGGGTTCTGCCCCCAAGGATATGATCTCCATATCCTATCTAGGCCATCAGTAGGCTTACTAATTCGCAAGATCTCTTGTCTTAAGAAATCATTCATTAAACTTTCTGAAATAGTTCATTATAATTCCAATAGCTAAAATCAAGCTATGGTGTCAAAAGGTTTTTGTTTTACAAACATGCCCTTTCTTTAAAACATTTGTAAGACCAAAACTGCTAACAAAGAAAGGGATCAGGAATATCCTACCTCTCATATGTCAAACCTGCAGCTAACTTCTCGTCACCCTAACCTCCGCTTTCCTTAAAGCTTTAATACTCGATCTTCTCCACTAGCTTTATGACAAAAGCAGTGTCTTAGGAAGTATTTCTCATTCCTAAAATGAATTAAGCTCAATCATGGTTAATTGTTTCCTATTGGTGTGCCTTAACTCAAATCCAAGTTTCACAAATGATTTTTATAATCAGTTTGGGGGTTTTTAAGGATTGAAAGGCAATTCATGGGTTTGGTTTCCTATTTAATTTCAGCTTAAAAATAACTTTTTAAAGAAATTTCGGCAGCATGCCGGCATAAATAGGAAAAATGCCAACCCTGCAATTCAAGTTCAATTTCAAAATTAATTCTCTAAAATCCATCAAAATCAGTTTCCAATCAATTCAACAAGTCTAATAACTAAAAACCCCCAAATTTCATTTAATTCTAACAACAATTATTCAAATCCAAACCCTAACTCAAAATTATTCAAATCTAACCAAAATCAAACTTTCTCAAGCTTAAAATTTAAAGCAAACAGTGGGTTTCAAGGGGTTTTACCCCAAATTAGTTGATGGAGCATTGTTTCCCTATGCTTATCCCATTTTCGGTTTTTTTTCTTTCTTCCCTGTTTCGGCAGGGAATTCCAAGAGATAGAGAGAAACCCAGAGAGAGAGCAAGGGAGAGAGAGACCAAAAGAGAGAGAGGTGGCCGGAGAGAGGGAGGGACTGGTGGCCGGTGGTGAACGAAGAGAGAGAGAGAGAGAGAGAGAGAGAGAGAGAGTTTCCATGGAGAAGAAAGAGGAAAAGGAAAGAAAGTAAGAAAGAAAGAGAGAGAGAGAGAGGGCTGGTCTGGGCAGCCACGGGAAGGAAGGAAAGGGAAAAAGAAAAAAGAAAAGAAAGAAAAGAAAGAAAAGAAAAGAGAAAAAAAAGAAAAGAAAAGAGAAAAAAAGAAAAGAAAAAAAAAAGAAAAAAAGGGAAAAAGAAAAGAAATAAGGAAAAATAAAAGAAAATATATTAAAATTAAGTGTATTTTCAAAACTTTTGGCGTGAAAATTGAAAAACTAAAAGTAATTTATAAGTCCTTAAAATAACTCAAAAACTTAATCTTTAATCACAAGATTAATTAGAAAAAATCAATTTTAGGCACACTAATATACACAATTAACATAATTAAACATGTTTAATTCTGGAGGGCGTTACAGCTCTAGCCCCCTTAAGGAATTTTGTCCTCAAAATTTGAGCTTACCATAGGATATGAATAGGTATGGATATCGTTCTTTCATCGTTGCTTCCATTTCTCACGTCGCTTCCTCAACGCCATGGTGTTACCACAACACCTTCACTAGAAGAATCTCGCAACGGCGTAAACTCTTCATCTTCCGATTCCGATCGAGAATTTGAACTAATGCTTCCTCGTAACTCGTGTCATACTAGATCGGCATGTCGTACCATTGTACAATAGCTTCCGGATCAAGTTTACACTCACGAAGCATACAAACATGAAACACACTGGGCACGTGAGATATCTCAAGTGGTAAGGCGAGTCAATAAGCCACGACACCGACTCGTTGCACGATTTGGAATGATCTAATGTATCTTGGCACAAGTTTCCCTTTCATACCAAAACGAGTGATTCCTTAGCATGATGAAACTCTTAATAAGACAAAGTCACCTTCTATCAGCATAGCTCGTCATTTAATCAAACTTGGATTATCTAATAGGATTCCTTTAACTTGGCTAGTCCTCAAATCTCATGTCTAGGCTAATTTAATGCCCATTACAGAAATACGTGCAAACCACATTTCTAGTCACCAGGGGGTAGAAATCTGGTTTCGAATGAAAATATACATCTAGGTCTTTCCAACGAGCTATCACATGCCCTATTTCAAATATTCTAAGCCTTTCAAACACATCTTACAAGAAATTGAAATTCTGAAACTTCAACTTTTCAAGACAATTTGAAAAGTTCCTAAGCAAAAGTTCAGCTACGTACATCTCGGCCTACAAAACTCCAAATAGAGTGATCCCAAGTGCTACACCTCACTAATGATGCACACTAAATGGTAAGATTAGTGTCTTAAGTGCAGCGATCCTGGTTCTAGAAGTTGGGGTCCAAGTTCACACGTTTTGCGTTATGCCAAGAACGTAATTTTGACATTTCTGACAGAAATGATTATAAAACATTCCACAAAGATCTGAAGGGTGTAATTCTAGTTTTTAGATAGAGTAGACACATAAAGCTTCAAAATGAATTATCATATGCTAAAATCTGATATCTCTAAGTACCTCAAAAATAGTTTCTAAGAAATCAAAATTCTAGGTTTCGATAACTTTTGAGAAGTTTTTGGCATGAAACTTCCAATGTGCACAACTCGGGTTACACAACTTCAAATGGCATGATTCTAACTCCTACACATCACTAATAGCATGTTCTAAATGGTGGTAATAGTGGTCTAGGTGCAGCAACCCTATTTCAAAAAGTAAGGGTCTCAGTTCTTTATTTTATCAGTTCTTAGAAAAGACAGCTTTGGCGGCGGTTACGGGAATAATCATAAAATATTCTACATAGCTCCAAAAATTACAAAATCAGCGCTTAATCGAAGTAGACATCTAGAGCTTTCTAAAGAACTATCATAAGCTTAGTTTTGGATATACTAAGGTCTCTAAAAATACGTTATACCAGATCAAAACGTTGCTATTTTTCTGCAAAATTCCTAGAAATCAAACGTAACTTTAAAAATGCATAATTTGAGCTACTGTTATCCATTTGAGGTGATTCTTATGGCTATATGAAAATTAAGATGTCTAGTTTCCACTTATTTAACCCATTCATTCAAATTCATCTCTGAGGATTCTCAGAATTCAACAATATCGAACATGCCTAGGTTAGGTTCCTTAACACTTTTTCCAACAAATTGAAAAATTCATAACTTAAGCTACAAAACTCCTTTTTGGGTGATTCAAATCACCTATCAAAGCTTGATAAGTCTATTTTAAGGTTCTAACATAACTAACATTCAAACTTATTGAGAATAATCAAGTCCTAAGCTTTTCTTTAGGCTGCTCCTAGAATCCTACCCAAAATCATGTGGATCAAGTGGAGAAAGTATGATTAAAGTCCAAAATAATAACATTCAAGAGAGAAATTCTAAAGAAACTCATACTTAATGGTAAACAACCACAAAAACTTCAAACTTCCAATCGTTCAATCATAAATCAGTTTCTAACTCGAATCCATATTCTTCATAAATCTAGTAAAATGGTTGATTCATTGACCTTGACGGGAATATACATAAATTATTATCGACGTCTCCAAAAATTCCAAAATGAACTCCATAAGAAAGTAGACACATAGATCTTTGATTTGGTGTGTTACACATAAGGTTCGAAAACTGACAAGGTCCTCAAAAATAAGTTACAGAAAATCAGAACGGCCTGTCTAGGGAAATTCTTATAGTTGCATGAAATCCATCATGTGGACTAAATGACTTCAAGGTTGATTTTAATGCAACACCCATGGTCTGACACCGATTTGGAAAACATCCAAACTGTTGTTCATACTTATCATTAGAACTACCCGCTCTAATTCCACAAGAAATTGACAAGACATCTCCTCAAGAGGGTCGAACCTAACATCTTCAGCCTGTGGGAACTCAACTTCAACTGCTAAAGAAGTTCTTCCATTGAAAACACCACTTGGAATATGAGTCAAAAGCAAAAATGTCACTCACATGGTGGAAAAGAGGCGAATACGTAATTCGTCAAGATAGTCGTCCGGGAACCTATGAACTAAGACTTTCTATGCCTTTTCTGTGGATTTCTACGTGTCAAACGATGGAAAAGAACATCCACCTTGCGACTCTGCTGGTAGCATCATGATATCGGTTGTCATAATCAACCATTCTATCAATGATAAAGACACGAAGTTCCAATTTCAATAAAATAGGACCACTCGCCTCATTCGAGTCTTTATGAATTTCAGAATCATAGAATGGGACACAGAAACACATTGTCATCTTAGAATCTCATATCCAGTATATTATCAATTCCAGCTAGAAGTCAGTCAACAACATAGACTCCCAACCACTGGAATAGAGACACCAAATTCTGGAAATGATCGAACACAAGAATATCAATCATCGACTTAGAATCTAGAAAGTCAAAGAAATTCACATAGTCAAATTTGATTCTAAAAGAAGAACCAGTAGGAATTTAATATTGGATGGATATGAAATCAAATAATGATTGAATCTTTAAAACCTTGTGAGTGAATGAGGATCTTTGAAGTCAAAATTGACTACAAATCTGACACCAAGTGAAAACCATTCACTAGAAATGAAATAAGTGATATGATCAACTCTAAAAGTACCTCTGACATAACATCGAATCCCAAAAGTGAAATGATAGAGAATATTAATATCTATAGTCAATGTCTTACAATGACGTGGTTCAAGTTAACAAGGAAATCACCGAGACTAACACTCGAGATAAGAAAGAATTTCAATTCTTGAATAATGTAGGATTGTGATGGAGAGATAGCACGATACGATACACAAATAATAACAAAGAGACCAACTCCTGGTCACAACAGATTAAGAAAAGAATTTGAAGTTGGAATCCTGAAACCTGTGGGTTATGACCTACCACGCTTTCAAACTAGGTCGAATACAATAAATATTAGAGATAAACGTCAATCTCTCGATAGGGTCTATAGCCATCATCATCACCAATCGGAGAAAGAACGATGTCTCATCATCACAAGAACCCAAGAAATAAACACTCTTGAGCAAAACACTCTCAAGAGATAAAGGAGCACATTAGTGAATTGAAACGAGTAACTAGGATACAAAGCTAGATTGCAAGACTAAACTTGCACATTGATCAAATCGGAAAGAACCAAACAAGGAGAAAGGAAACTTTAATGATTAAAATTGCTCGATTTCAAGTCGTCACTCTCCATCAACTTAAACCCCCATGTAAGACGTGTTGAAAAGTGGAAGGGACAAATATCGGGAATTCAACTACGCGGAAGTCAAAACGAATATCATCTCAAAATTGAAATCTTCATGAGAATTTCGAAGTTAATGCTGATTTTGAATTTGAAACTGACAAGAGTCAAGAGCACTTATGGAAACAAATCGATAACCATCGGGTCGAAATCAATACATCTCGAAAACTTCGAAGTCAACTTTAACCTCGATCTTCATATCGATAAACATCGATAATAGAAACATGGATTTCATCCATCAAAGTGCTCTAGGAGAATGAAACGGACTCTAATGTCAAATTCTCAAGAGCAACTGTATCATGTATTAACTAGTATTGTACGACATGTCCCGACACAAAATTGTTAAAAGAACAACAAAACTCAGTAAAAACTCACACAGGCTCGATTTCCCATAGAATTCAAAGCTGTGCGCTGATACCAAAAACTGTCACGACCCCAAGGATAGGGCCGTGATTATTGGGGTTTAATTTAAAATTTAACTTAATTAAACTAGATTGTTTAACAAAAATCACAAAAATAAAGACATGAATATCAATATAGTTTTCTCCGGAGACTTTCTTTCACAAATAATATTTAAAACAGTCCATAAAGTCTAAGGAAAATAGTACAACTCTGGGACAATGTCGACCAATGCAGTTTACATACAGAAATACAGTACATCTCAGAATTTACAACTATGAATCCGAAACAAACATACCGCTTCGAATCTCACGCCTTCAATCCATTGGCATATACTTGTCACGTTGTAAATCTAAACCGCTAACTTTGGAGGAGGGGTTTAAAACATTGAAAACATAATAAAAGTGAGCAGAAAGCCCAGTAGGATATAATTTATAAAACTGAATAAATAAATAAGTGAATAAAATGAGAGAGTGAGGCCCAAAATAATCAATCGGAACCAAACAACCTTTTTCTGAAAGCTAAACAACCTGAAATTCCATATTTCAGGCAACCAACAAGTAATTTAAGTAATTAAATTACTTACGACAAAAGCAAGGCCTTATCACCACCGTAGTGGCCCATCTAGGTTTCGGGTTCTGCCCCTAAGGATACGATCTCCATATCCTATCTAGGCCATTAGCGGGCTTACCAATTCGCAAGATCTCTTGTCTTAAGAAATCATTCATTAAACTTTCCGAAATAGTTCATTATAATTCCAATAGCTAAAATCAAGCTATGGTGTCAAAAGGTTTTTCTTTCGCAAACATGCCATTTCCTTAAAATATTTGCAAGGCCAAAACTCTTTGAAAACATGCTAACAAAGAAAGGGATCAGGAATATCCTACCTCTCAGATGTCAAACCTGTAGCTAACGTCTCGTCACCCTAACCTCCACTTTTCTTAAAGCTTTAATACTCTATCTTCTCCACCAGCTTTATGACAAAAGCAGTGTCTTAGGAAGTATTTCTCATTCGTAAAATGAATTAAGCTCAATCATGTTTAATTGTTTCCTATTAGTGTGCCTTGACTCAAATCCAAGTTTCACAAATGATTTTTATAATCAGTTTGGGGGTTTTTTAAAGATTGAAATCCAATTCATGGGTTTGGTTTTCTATTTAATTTCAGCTTAAAAATAAATTTTTAAAGAAATTTCAGCAGCATGCCGGCATAAATAGGAAAAATGCCAAACCTGCAGTTCAGGTTCAATTTCAAAATTAATTCTTTAGAATCCATCAAAATCAGTTTCCAATCAATTCAACAAGTCCAATAACTAAAAACCCCCAAATTTCATTCAATTCTATCAACAATTATTCAAATCCAAACCCTAACTCAAAATTATTCAAATCTAACCAAAATCAAACTTTCTCAAGTTTAAAATTCAAATCAAAGAGTGGATTTGAAGGGATTTTACCTTAAATTAGTTGATGGAGCATTGTTTCCCTCTGTTTCTCCCATTTTCAGTTTTTTTTTTCTTTCTTCCCTGTTTCAGCAGGGAACTCCAAGAGAGAGAGAGAGAGCAAGGGAGAAAGTGACGGAAAGAAAGAGAGGTGGCCAGAGAGAGGGAGGGAGTGGTGGCCGGCGGTGAAGGAAGAAAGAGAGAGAGAAAGTTTCCGTGGAGAAGAAAGAAGAAAAGGAAAGAAAGAAAGAAAGAAAGAAAGAAAGAAAGAGAGAGGGCTGGTCTAGGCAGCCACGGGAAGGAAAGGAAGGGACAAAGAAAAAAGAAAAGAAAGAAAAGAAAAGGAAAAATAAAGAAAAAAAGGGAAAAATAAAAGAAACTATATTAAAATTAAGTGTATTTTCAAAACTTTTGGGGTGAAAATTAAAAAACTAAAAGTAATTTATAAGTCCTTAAAATAACTCAAAAAATTATTAATCACAAGATTAATTAGAAAAAATTAATGTTAGGCACACTAATATACACAATTAACATAATTAAACATGTTTAATTCTGGAGGGCGTTACAAAATGAGAAAGTTATCTCCTTTTCCTAGTAGAAGTAGACGCCAACCACAGGGAGATATCCCTATAGTGGGCCGGCGAAATAGAGATAAGGAAATAAAGAATTTTGTTTACAAAATTAAATGGGAAACTATATTTTAAATGAGATTTAAAATAAAGTAATAATGCCCTCAAAACAAATAAAGAAATAACTAGTGGACCGGCCATATAGAGATAAGGAAATAAAGAATTTTGTTCCTAAAATTAAATGGAAAACTATATTTTAAATGAGATTTAAAATAAAGTAATAACCTCCTCAAAAAAAAAAAAAGTAATAACCAATTCTCTATGGCTTTGACTTTAAGATAAAGCAAAGAGCTCTCATAGGATTCTATAAATAGGAGACAAAGAGAAAAATTGGAGCACACAATTTTTCTCCCTTCCACTATGAGATAGGTGTGTATCATTCTGCTTGATAGCATGTAACATTCTAGTGATAACCGTGTAACTAGAAAGAAAAAGTTAGGACAAGGTAGAAAAAGTTGCACTACATTCTTCAGTCAAGACCACTATCTCAAACTCTCCAAGCCTACATTTTTTTGTAACTAAGTCCTTCATGAACTTGGCATAGTTTGGCATATGTTATGGGCCTCAACCAATGGTATGTTGATGTGTAGATGCTTCAAAACATCCAAAAACTTGTGAAACTGCCCATCTTGTTGCTGTCTTTGAAAGCGTTGAGGAAATGGTGGAGGTGGTCTGCTGTTACTGTTGTTACTACTTTCTGCCGCTCCAGAATACTGTGGAAATGCTGTAGCATTATTCAGTGCAGAATTTGGTTACTGATTCTTCAACTATTCTTCTTGTGGCTGAGTTCGATTATCCTCCTCTTGGATTGAAGTGGGCTCTGTCAGTACAGCCTAGGGTCTTGTCTTTGGATCGAGCTTTTTTTCACTCCTCAATGAAATGGCTTTACACTGTTCTTTCCCTTCTCTTCTTGGATCTTCGGTATTGCTTGGGAGAGACCCATGGGGCCGGTTGTTCAAAGAATTAGCAATCTACCCCATTTGGTTTTCTAAGTTCCTCAATGTTGCATCATGACTCTGAATTTTGGCTTCACTTCTAGCTATAAATTCTTTTAGCAAACTCTCCAAAGAGCTAGATTAATCCGCAGCTTGAGTTCTTTGTTGTTGCGGTGGATACCCTGGTGGATATGTTGTTCTGTGATAAGCATTGGCTCCACTAGAACTTGCTCCCTAATTACTCCATGCTAAGTTTGGATGTTGCCTCAACCCTTGATTGTGAGGATTTCAATAAGCATTGATGTTCATGTTGAAATTGGCAACATAGCAAGCGAAGGCTGGATTGAATGGGCAATCTTCATACAAGTGACCCTCTCTATAGTAAACACAAGAGAATCCAGCAGTTTGCACAAAACTTACCCCTGCCAGCATGTTCATTGCTTTTACCATATTTGTCAAGGATGACACTTAAGCTGAAAGTGCAATGATGGCATCAATTTCATGAATTTCAGTTGCCTTCCTAGCATTGAATCTCTTGGTTGGCCATTGATAATTGCTATTGGCCATCCTTTCCAAGATCTCGTAGGCTTCATTGTAAGACTTGGCCAAAATAGCTCCATTAGCTGCGGCATCAATTATGGTGCGTGTTTCCCTATTGAGCCCATTATAGAATGTCTCCATTTGAATCCAATGGGGGATCCCATGATGAGGGCACTTTCATAATAGCTCTTTGAATCTCCCCCATGTTTCATACAATGATTCCCCATCCGCTTGTTGGAATGAGGTAATATCGTTTCTGAGCTTGGCATTCTTGGTTGGAGGGAAGTATTTCATGAGGAACTTCTCTGTCAAATCGTTCCATATCGCCACTGAATCTGGTGGTAAAGAATTGAGCCATGCTCTAGCTCTATCCCTCAAGGAATAAGGGAATAGTTTTAGCCTCAGAGCTTCCTCTGCCACTCCTGGTAACTTAAAGGTATCACTGACTTCCATAAAGAGCCTGAGATGGAGGTGAGGATCTTTAGTTGGCATCCCACTAAACTGCCCCATAGTTTGGAGCATTTGGAACATCACGGGCTTAAGCTCAAACTGAGGTGCCTGAATCTCTGGCCTCACTATTCCGGGGTTAAGTCCATGAAACATGGGCACAACATACTCTCTGATGGCCCTATCCCTGTCATTGGCCACAACAGCAGCAACCATATTAAATTTGATCAGATTGTTCCCATTGACATGTTGCCCATTGTTTTTGGCTACCCCTTCTGCCATTTCATCCACTACTGCTAAACCTTGATGCTTTCTTCTCCTAGTTCAGACTGTTCTTTCAATCTCTGGATCTAAGGGCAACAATTCCAAGTCTCATTGCGGATTCATGCAAAGGGTTTATAACCTGCAAAATTAAAAGTAAAATGAATGACAATAAAGCAAACAAACAAAAAATGAATTGACTCCTACAAATACTTTTAATGATTTCACTCCCAGGCAACGGCGCCAAAAACTTGTGTGATTTTTATGCTCGCAAGTGCACGTGACGCAAACAAGTAATAAAGTGTACAGAGTACGGATATTGTCCCACAGAGAATGAATCACCAAGTGTACATGCAGAAATCAACTAGTTTACCCGTTAAGAATGATAAAAAGTTGATTGTTTAAAAATTATCCAATTATTTTAAATGCAGAAATGTAAAATGAAATGTAAGAAAAGATTAACTAGAAGATCAAAAATGCTAAAATGGAGTGTATGCAGTTAAGTAAATCACCTAGACTTACTAATTTCCCCTTAGTTGCAAATCTGATAGAGAATGTTGCAAGAATGATATAGCTTAAAACGTCCTGTTAACAGAAACTCATTTATTGTGCATAAGATTCTTCTAAAGTCTTTATGTCTACAGATTCTTCAACCATTTCCAGCATATTCCTATGTGAATCTAGTTTTAGAATGCAAATTAAGCTCAGATTTCTTTATGTTATGCAAGATGAACAATATATTCCTATACCATTCACAAATCAATAAACTCAAACAATATTATTGAACTTGCATCATCTATGTTAGATCTAACTAAAATTAACCTATCCAGTATTAATCTTAGTCTTGTATTCTATGATTGATGGCCAGTCAAAGACAGAAATAAGCATTACGCATACATAGATGAACATGAAATAGAATTAATCAACATTCCTCAAGCAACCATCATCCTTACAACCTCGGTTGCATTAGCAAATTTAGCTTAACAAATTAGTTCATAATGGTAATTACAAGAACCAGATTTCCAGAGTAATCCATTTCTTAAGTAATAACAAAAATAACAAAAGAATCAAGCGAACAGAAGGAAGAAGAATTAAGGAGCTGGATCTTGGATCTTCTAGAATTTCTCCTTGTCCTTCCCTTCGGATCCTCCTCTCTGTAGCTCTCTCTTTTGATTTTTTCTTCTTTATCTCACGTCTGGTAGTTGGCTTTTTTTTCTCAATACTGTACTATATTTCTTTTCTTCTATTTTTTCTCTTCTTGTACTGGGCGGCTGCTCCTCTCTACATAAAGCACTTCCTTCTTAGGACAACAAAAGGTCTAAGGTGTCAATTGATAAGGGTTGAAGTGGTCCACACTACTGTATAACTCAATCAGCTCACATGGTCTTTTGTCCTTTTCCTCCAGGTAGTGCGCTGATGTCATACCACTTGCCAGCTGCACCCATAATGCTACTACTTTCTCCCTACAATTTGCAAAATCACAACTTAGGCATATTTCAACCTCTTTTTGACTCAAATTACTCCTTCTTACCCAAGAGCAGCAGAAGTACATAATTTAGCAAGATAAAATGTAAAACCAGAAAATCTAAGTTAAAACACAGAAGAAACAATGAAACACACTCTTGGTTAAGTAAACTTTAAGCTAAAAATCCATAAGATAACTCTAATTTCTTAGAGTTATTAGTTACTAATTCAGCTATAATCATTACAGAAAAATCTGCTACAAATCAACAAAACCGTGGCAGTCAGAAGTGGTCCAGCTTGCATGGTAGAAAGTCATACTCCCAGCATCATTTCGACAAGGTAATAGTAATTTGCATACTTGTTAAGTTTTTGTCACTTTGGCTTCATAATTATTCTAACACATTCAACTTGATTAGGCAAATCTCGAAACCCAGCAGCCAAGATTATTAATTGACAATTGGGGTGACATGCACCGTCATGGGCAAAGTTTGGTCAATTCGGACGCTGAACAGGCATTTATAAGTAAATTTTAAATTTATTTCTTTATTCATATTTAACATAAGATATTATACTATTTTTATTCATTTTTATTTCATTTACCTTTACAGGCCCAGAAGGAGGGGAAAGAACCACGCAGATGACACAGTCTGCTGGTGAAGGTTCATCTGCTATGGCAGTCGATGAGGAAGGGATTATGTCCAAAGTCTTGGGCAAGCGCAGAGGACACACTAGGGGAGTGGGACCGACACTACCACGGAGGAATCATTCAAGCGCTTCCACCTCATCATCTGGTTCGCAATCGGACAGGTCGTCTTCGATTAATTTACCCCAGTATGTCCAAAATTGGCTGAACAACCTCTACATCGAGCAATGCAACATGTTCGACAACCAGCAGATCATGATGGAAGTCATGCACTCGATGAATCCCAACATCAACTTCTTGACAGTTAACCATCCCCAATTGTTGGTTCCTCTGCTGCCTGAGCTAAACGAAGAAGACGAGTACGAGGACGATGATGCTGCTAATTTAGGGGATTAAAATACCTGTTTTTTATTTTTTTTATTATCAACACTTTTTAGTATTTATTGATTAATTTACTTTTTACGATTGATCTTATTATTGTGTTGACTATTTTATATTAATTTTTTATTAATAAATATCAATTTTATTGTTCAATTTTATTATTAACTTTTCTTATAATTTATATATTCAATAATTAAGATTATTAGTAAAGTACGGCAAAAAAAAGAAAAGAAAATATTTGCGACGACATATCTAAATTATCACACGAATAGTCTACATTACTAGTGACGACACTTTGAAGCCTATGATCGCAGAAGGTTTTGAATACTTTTGCAACGACACATAGTCGTCGCAAATAAGTTAGGACACGTCATCATCAATGACATATTCGACGGAACATTTGTGATGACTTATTCGCGACGACGTTTAAAAACTATGTCGTCGCAAATATATTATTTGCATCGGGTTTTTTTACGACGACTAATTTGCGACGACATATCGTTGACAATATAGTTATTTGCAACGACAGTCCATCGTCACAAATAAGGTTTTTTGTTGAAGTGGATTCGGGCTTTGGCGATGGTTGTTTGTGGTCAAAGAATTCAAGTTATCGACCTAATCGTTTACTAGGTAAATAAATTAATTAAATTAATTTATTCGCGTGTAAATTAATATATTCTATAGAGTATTGAAAAAATTTTATGACTTTTTTTTTTGACACGGTCCGCTAGACACATACTTCCGTATTTGAAATCGTTTCGGAAACCAACAACATGCTTATATCATCTCTATTTATGGGCTAAGTACCATAAATACAGGTAAGGGCAAAGAACATGAGTTACAAGATATATATATATATATATATATATATATATTATGAAGAGATAATACATAGTATTAAGTAGGAATTATGAAGAAGATGATGAGATCTAAATGAGAGATTAGGAATCTCAAGTGGTGGCATCCACACGAATTGCTTCACAACAAGTTTTTTTTTATGGTCAAGTATTATGAGTACGGGTGGCAATCCGAGTAGCGACACGATGACACAATTCAAAACCCGCACGAAGTTAGCGGGTTTGTATTTACTATAAATGCGTTTGGGTCATAATCAAGTTGACACGATCAAAACGATTAATAAATGGGTTGGGTGGGTTGACCACCTAACATGAAGTGACACGAATTGACATGATTAATTATATGTGTCATCTGCAATCTAATGATATGTATGAATGTTTATATGACATATTTAATACAAATAATGTAAATTTTTATATTTGTAGGTAAAATTCATTTTTTTTCTTAAAGAAAAAGATAAATTGACCAATAAACATGTTAAACCTGTATTCACCGTGTTAAATAAGTCAATATTATATTAGCTATTTATTCAATATATTAATTTAAACGGATTATACGGGTTGACACGATTAACACGATTAATGAATGAGTCGTGTTTAGATTGACATTTTTGACACCTTTAATAAACAGGTCGTGTTTAGATTGATGTTTTCTGACACGATTAATACACGGATTGACACGAACACGACCCACTAATATGAATTGCCACCCTTAATTATGAGTTCTTGATATCAGTAACAAAATGCTTTTGCAACTATAATTTATTAATGTTTTTGTTACAAATAACTTTTGTCACTAATTTAAAAAATATATGAAAATTAAATTTTGTAGCTAAATTTAATATTTTTTTTGTTAAGCATCTAATTCTAATTATTTAGTGTCAAATTTTTAACTACAAAATATAATTTGTGACTAATAATTATTTGAGACGAGTTTTATTTATTTTGTCACAAAAACTTATTTTAAAGTTTTTAGCTAAAATTATTTTAAAGTTTTTAGCTAAAAAATGCAATCTCTTATAGTGAATTATTATTATTATTATTATTATTATTATTATTATTATTATCATTATTATTATCCTTGATATATTATAATCCTTGATATATCCTCCTATTAATCTCGGCTTGGTCAGCATAAAGGAAACTTACCCTTTCATTATTATATACCATATTGTAAATTTATTGAAAAAAAAAAAAAACAATAACATTCATAAATTTTTCTCTCATTTCTAACTTATTTTAAAAAAAAATCATAAATTCTCGTTTCTATTTTGGAAAGTATCTTAAAAATCTATTTTCATCATCAAATTCTTCTGCTATATTTATTTTTTCAAAAAGAATAAAAGGTTTTTGGTATAAATTTTTGTTTCCATTTCCGCACTGTACAAACATGCAGCCTAGCGTTACTCTCCCGTTTCCAGTCAAATACTAACTCCGCAAACTTACATATGACTCCCGAAATATTTTTCTTAATCCCATACGAGCCCCAAACTCCATTCTTAATTTTCCAACACATCCCTTGCCTCCTTGCCCTCGATAACTTCGATTTTTGCACTCCCTTTCTTTCCCCTATTTTCGAAAGGACCCTGATTCTAGGGTTTCCGTCCACCTTAAGCCCTCTTGCTGGTAAATCTCTTTTCATCTCTCGTCGTAATTTTGCTTTTCTGTTTCTTACCCAGATTTTCTATTCTAAATCTCTCTCGCGTACACAATAATTTAATTGAAAAAGATTTAAGCTTGATAATGATTCTGGGCAATTGACGCTATTGGGATTGTTGGGTTTTTTTTTTTTTTTTTTTTT